>NW_016816842.1:1555842-1735782 GCF_001698545.2 Rhinopithecus bieti
AGAGCCCTGCGAGGACACAGGGTTCGCTCTTGGACCACCCCCACCTCCATCTTTACCTGTCCAGTCACCTATTTGGAAAGTCCCCAAATTTATTATTATTATATTATATTTTATTATTATTATTATTATTATTATTATTATTATTATTATTTTGAGATGGAGTCTTGCGCTGTTGCCCAGGCTGGAGTGCAGTGGTGTGATCTTGGCTCACTGCAACCTCTGCCTCCCGGATTCAAGCGATTCTCCTGTCTCAGCCTCACAAGTAGCTGGGATTACAGGCACACACCACCACGACTGGCTAATTTTGTATTTTTTATTTTAAGTAGAGACAGGGTTTCACCATGTTGGCTAGGCTGGTCTCAAACTCCCAGCCCCCAGTGATCCGCCTGCCTCAACCTCCCCAAGTACTGGGATTACAGGTGTTAGCCACCACGCTGGGCCCTCCAAATTTAGATGTTCAAAAAAACATCTGTTTCCTCTCACATTGGCTCAGAGCAGTGATGTCAGTTTAAATTTGGGGCGTCTAGGCAAAACTGATTTCCAGAGGAATCCCTTTCCCTTTGATATCTGCTGAACGGGACTCCTGGAGAGAGGGAGTCTCTATATAGGTGTGGGTCCCGGAAATAAAGATTTTTAAATTAGGGAGAGACATAATTTTCTTATAAAAGAAAAAACATTTTATATTCTCTGCTTTTAAAACTGGAAATTAAGAAAATGTAAACGTAAATCAGCCTAATTTTTATAAGTATTATTTGAGCTCTTTGGTGGTTCTGCTTCTGAAGGAGAAACATCTAGGAAATATCACTCATGAAGTACTTAACGAACACCATCTTTCCATTCACTACACTACACATTGCACTATCTCACAGGGGAGACAATCTTCATGTGTTCAATATTTGTTAAGCCCCCACAAGACAAAGTTGCTATCTTCATAAAACGTACATTCCAATAATGGAAGGCTTACAAAAATCATGTGTACAAAACAACAATATTACTTGAGATACTACAAGTCCCACAAAGAACACAGAAGCAGTGGGGTGGGGTGTGATGCTGGGATGGTAGAGTGGGGGACAGGCTACTCTAGCTAAGATGGTTAAGAAAGGCCACTTTGAGGAGATGGCATTTGAGTGAGGGCCTGAATGCTGGGGAGGAGGCAGATGGGAGGATGAGTGGGGGAAGACACCCCAGGCAGAGGAACCACATGTGCAAAGGCCCTGAGATGAGGACAAGCATGGTATGTTTGAGGGTCAGGAGGCTTGTAAGGCTGAAGTGAACAAGCAGGAAGTGGTAGGAAGAGAGGTTTGAGAAAGAGGCCATGGTTCATGGAGAGGACATGAGAAAGAGATCATGTGAGGCCTTACAGGCCAAGGTAGGTACAATGCGAAAGCACTTGGGCAGGGGTGGGCATTAAGCCCAAGAGATATGAGCGAATGTAGGAATATACATATGTACAATGGTGGATAAAATATTTATAATACAGGAAGAATGAGTGCAAGGCAGGCCATTACAAAGTACAGGAGCTATGCTAATAAAGAAATCTATACTGTAGGGAGGGGTTCAAGAAAGTCTAAGCCTCTTGGGGCATGGCATTCCAGGCTACAACAGAAGATGCAAAGATGGAGCAGTGTGAAATGACATGTGTGCAACATGACAGCACGTTGGAGGGGACCACATGCGGTTGCTATGGAGGGTGGATAGGTATGAGCCATTCATGGGAACCATGCATACATCAGCCTCAGGAATTGAATGTATTTTGTTCTCAATCTTGTCTCTTTAAAATACTGGTACCCAGGCCCTACAACAGACAAATTAGATAAAAACTTCTGAGGGTTGGAGGGCAGACACTGGCATATTGAAAAGCTTTCTAAGAGATGCTAATGCACAGCCAGGGCTGATAACTGCTGCTACAAGCATTAATTTGAAGGACCCTAAAAAATTTTAGACAAGCAGCAACATTTATTTCTCATAACAAATTTTTCTAAAGATTGTATTTTATAATTCAGTGAAGTATAATATGTTCAAGCAATGATGACAAATTAATTACTTGTGTTTGCATTTAAAACTTTGAACAATGTTACAAATGGAATAACAAGTTTCCATTCCTCCTGACCTCTGGCTCCTCAGTTTATAAGAAACCTAGAAACTCTGAACAGAAGAAACCTTCAGCAATAAGAGCTAATAGATTTTACAGCCAGAAGGATACTGCAGAGAGCCCCCCTCATTTTACAAACATAAGGAGAAGCCCAGAGGGGTACTATAATCAGGACAAAGATGCCTGGGTTTAGCACCGAAGGTAGAGCTGGACTCCAAAGATAGAGCTCTCTCCACAAAACCATTCTGCTTCTTGCATGTGACTAAAATAACAAAAGCCATCCTAATGTCTAGACTTGGACATTTTCTACAATATTAGATCATGACAGATTACTTAATTTTAGAAGAAATGAAATATAAATATAAAACATAAAAGGGATAGGAAAAAAGAAGTCCAAACTAATCAAATACAGTTTTGGCAAATATAACTTTATTTTCAGGTAATCCCCTTAGTTAGTAACCTCTATAGTTACCGCTCCTTCTGATGTTTTATTTTGATATTTCCATAGATTTCTGTAAACTAAGAGTTTACTCAATGTATGACAAGTTTTCTATAGGTGCATAATTCCTGTTCAAGGCATATACTTCAAAATGTAGACCCACATCTTTCTCCAGTTTCCAGAAAATAGAGAGTTTGAAGCATCAGACACAGAAGAGTGGGTTTGCTCCCATGCTGCAGAAGGCATTTGCAGGACAGAATTCCCAGCTCTATTCTAGAATTAAACACCTGAGGATTTTTTGAGCCTATATTTGGAAATGCCATTCCAACCCTGATGGCTTGAAATATGCTGCTTAAAGATGTGCCAGGAAAATATGGCAGCAGCACCATCTGCATTTATACTGCCACCTTTTAGCCCTGGATCCAAGATTTATACAGCAACAATGGTCAACTATTTGGCCTTCTCCATTTCTTCATGAAGTCTTCCACTTTACTTTCCCCTGGCAGTGCACAGAGATTTTATATGCCGCCTAAATTGATCTGAAACAGAGGTAAAGGATGTCTCAGTCAAGGTCACTGTCCAACCTGGATGCAGTGATAGCTATAAAAACTGACTGTATACAGTTAAGTGTGTGATCTCTGCAGTAAATCCAACACACAATGCTTCTTGCTACTCTGAATGACCACAGAAAAGGTTGGATTCAAGCTGGACTGTTTGTGAGCTATGAAAGCTATGACAGCCCTCAGCAGGGGACAGATGTTGCAACTGAGTCAACAGTGACTTGGCCAAGGTTTGGTCATGCAGAGGTGGAAGCAAGTATCCAGGCATTAAAAATCAGTCAGGTGGCCCAGGAGCAAGATTACATACAGGGAAGTTTGGAAGGAGAAAGACAGAACTTGGAAATTGACTCAGAGCAAGCCTGTAGTGAGAAATACGAGCGAGGTCTCTGGTAAAGAGCCACCCAGCTCAGTGTCCTGTTGTAATATTTATACATTTATTCTTCTACCTTTATATCCTTTCTTCTTACTTCTTTATGCAGATCCATTCTAGAACCTATTATGTGTTCAACCTATTCTGTGTCCAACAAAACATGTATTTTCATGTCACTGACAGATTTAGGCTATAGAAATGCATGCCCTAATGCAGCATTAGATGGGGACATTTTTTCTTCAAACTGCTTTCACATTACTTGCAACGTGATTTGTCAAAATAGATACCTTAGGACCTCGTCTCTGTAAGACTTCACATACTCTACACGTGTTGGTTCCCTTATATCTTCAATACTTCTGGAAACACAAAAGCTGGCACAAGTGTCATTATCACGGAATCCATGGCTCCTTCCCTCTGTGCAAGTGACCAGCCATCTGTTGGAAAGTCTTGTGCAGCTGCCTGCTTTTCATGGATGCTTTCATTGCCTGTTCAACATCCTCACTCTCCAGGCTTGCCAAGAGTGTCTTCTGGACCCTGGGGCTGATGCTCACATGAAACCTTCCAGCCAATGTGCACTTTCAGACACTCATACTAGGATCCTAAGAGAACAGAGTGCTCTTTTTAAAAAAATCCTTCTCATATTTCAAACATCATCTTATCTATTAAGTAAGTGTTGTGAATACGGCTAAAGGGATGTCAGGTGTCTTGCCTTTGTTCCCTGTGTGGTCCTGGTGAGGATGCTGCAGTTTCAGAGACGGCAGTAGTAAACATTGGGAATTCAGAGTGCTAAAAGGAGGTACTGGTGTCATCTCCATCATGGGCCTCCTCTCACTCATGAAGAAGTACTTAATGTCAACAGCCACTTCACTTCCTACACATGAAGATGCATTCAGTCATCCTTGTCTCCTTTAGATATTCATATATTGTTAGATGGCATTTGGAAGTCATGTTTACTCTTCTCACTTGAAATAACCTATAGTGAGGAAGGGGCTGCACTGTGCAAGGAGGAGCTTCCATTTTGCTAAGGAGGAAAAGGATAAGACTTAGTTAGTGCCTCTCTAGGTTCTAGACAATCTTTTCCATTGTATATAAATCTGATAATGGCCCCTGCACAGGGCAAAGCACTATTCCAGCTCTGAGGGCCTCACCTCAGGACTAAGACCAGGTGTTTTGATTTTGCCTCAGAGCAGGGATTTGTGATTTAGATATATTATGGAAATATGCCACTGGAGCCAAAACAAACTATAATATTCAGAATTCAGATAAATTTTAAACTCTTACCTTTCAGGGAGGAGACATGGCTTTTTTTCTTTGTGAATCTCAAGTTGAGGGGCCAAAAGAAGTTGAGTTCCAAGTTCCTTCCAACTCCCACACCTTCACACTGCCTCTCACTCCTGCCTCTCCTGACCATGTTAAGGCAGTGAGCTCTTTGTTTTATAATCTCCACAGGCTCCAGCAAGCATCTATTCCACCTAGACTTTCAATGCCTCATTAGGAAGACTGGGACCTGTCTTCTAACCTGTGGAGCAAAATTCAACAAGAAGCAGCCCACAATGAAGGCACTGAATTTTTCCTGCCCCCAACCCCCCTCTTAGGAAACTGGCTGCCTGTCGGAAACACAAGTAGCCATAACATTTGAGAGCTGTGCCTGCCTCTGTATGTGACTCAAAATCATCTGGCTCTATGCGCAGTTCTACATTGAACATTGTTCTTCTGCTTCATTTTCTGGGATAATTTAGAGGAGGTACAATACATGCCCCAGTATTTAAATCCCAAACCATAAGTAGTTTATTTTGTGATGAAGTAAAACAGTTTCTCAATCCAAAAAGTATCTATCTTTCAACCCCTTTCCGAGTTACTTTCTGGGCCTTCATCCTATGGGAGACTCCTCAGAAATACAGATACCCTCAAGCAGTATTCATACTTATGGTTCTGATCTTCAGAGGCACCTTGGAGCTAAAGAAAGGAAAAAACTGGGGGTGATCCTGTAAGGCTTTGATGTGGATGCCCACAGGCCTGGGGAAGGAATGATCTGGGAGATGTGCAAATAGTTCTTGCTTCTTTCTGGGAGCAAAGTCTGGCCCACAGGACCAGGGTCCATAATAACATGAGACATTTTTAATAACATACAGGAGGCCACAGGAGATTCACATGTTTCTGTATTATAGATGCAAATCTGTTTTCACCTTGACCTACTGGGATAAGGAGTAAATTGGGAAACAAAGAAAAAGTAGTGCTATGGTAGGAGAACAACCTTGAAGGCAGGGGTAGAGGGGGAGAAGTGATCTCAGATCATGTTATTAAGTTCAGCTTATAGTTCATTTCTGTTTCAATTATTGTGACATAATTTACTCCCTCCCAAAAGAATTTCTAGAGCCATCCAAAAGCACTAACAACAATATATTGTGTTGAGTCCTGGTAACTGGTCCTAATTCCTCACAGTGATTGCAAATACAAGCATTCACCACAAAATGTTAATAATTGCTCTGTAATAGCTGGAGTGACAAATTTACTCACATATCAGCTTTGTCCTGTATGTACGTTACTTTTTTGGGGGAGGGATGGAGGTGTGACTTTTCTGTCATGGTAAAACAGAGACCATATACAATTGACCATTTAATCCATTTTTAAGTGTACAGTTCAGTGGCATTCAGTCTATTCACATTTTCACATTGTTGTGCAACCATCACCACCAGCCTTCTCTAGAACTTCATCATCTCAAACTAAAACCTTCATTACTTTTCACACAGTATGCGAGCTTCCCTCAAACCCCAAAAGATTAAGACTCCATCTATCTTCCTTCTCAGTCCTTGGAGAACTATAGGATACAATATTAGACAGCATTTTAAGGTTTACAAAATATTTTTCCTCAATGCTCACATAAACTTTGTAAGCCTCCTGTAAAAGGGAGAAGACCAAGAATCCAAGAAGGGGAACAGACTTGCTCAGACAGGGCACTGACCATATGGGGATCCAGGGAAGGCTCCCAGCATGCATCCCATTATCCCTCACCATCTCCAACACTGAGGAGGAGAAAGAAGGTGCTGGAGTGGCGCCTAAGGAAATCCTCCAAAGGCCAAGCTCTCTCTTACCCCACCCTCTGCCTGAAGTAATTCCATCTGACAGATAGTCAGAGCTGCCTGGTGACCCAGAAAAAAAAAAAAAAGGCCATTTTCTTACACATCATTCATTGCAAAAACCAACTGGGTCATTTCACACTTCCTTTCCTTCTCTTCTCTTTTCACTCACATCAAAGCAAACCCACATCCCATCCACTTTTCCACAAAAGCACCACAGTACACTCCCCATCACCCTTCTCCCTGTACAGCCCTCTTCTATTCCTGATGATCATTCTAACCAGATTCCTTCTTCATAAAAACGCAAACATTCAAGCGATCCCATCTGATGTGATTTCTCCCTCCTGCACATTGCAGGGAGGGCTTGGTCCATGGCTTCCCATCATGCTGAAGCTGCCCTGAGTGCTTGATGGGCCCCTCCATCCAGGCCAGCATGGAAGACATGGTCTGCTTTTCTTTGTATCCTCCATTCCTCTTATAAGAACATCCGTCATTGGATTTAGGGCCCACCCTAATCTAGTAATTATATCTGCAAAGACCCTATTTCTATGTAAGGTCACATTCTAAGATTTCAGGTAGATGTGAACTTTCAAGGGACATTTATTCAACCCAGTACACCCACCTTCCTTCACCAAGGTATGTCAAATTCAATTTCTTGTTTTCTTTGGGCTTTGGTTTCGGTTTTCCATCTAGCACCTGCTCCATCTCAGTCCTGCTCATCATCACTGCTATGGTGGAAACCCTTCTGAGGATCCTGCTTCCATCTCTCCCCATCCCCATCAATACCTCTAGTCGTCACTTTAAAATGGGTATATGAACACCAGGTTAAGAAGGAAATGATACTAAATTGTCCAGAGATAGTTCATTATTTCAAGCATTCATCTCTCCCCATTTACCCAAGAAATAGCATGTGTTCATCTCACATTTTGCCGTGGACTGGAGGGTCTAACAGTTACTGCCCTCGGGTATTACACATCAGAGGAATGGGCTACTGCACAGCCAGCAGAGCAGAGAAGGCAAAATGTAACCAGTTAACTTTGAAAGAGATAGAAAGTTGGAAAAAAAAAAAAAAAAAAGGCCAGCCAGGTGCAGTGGCTCATGCCTGTAATCCCGGCATTTTGGAAGGCCAAGGCTAGTGGATCGATGGAGCTCGGGAGTTCAAGACCAGCCTGGCAACAGGGCAAAACTCCATCTCTACAAAAAATACAAAAAATTAGGCATGGTGGCACATGCCTATAGTTCCAGCTACTTGGGGGGCTGAGGCAGGAGGATCACTTGAGCCCAGAAGCTCAAACCTGTGGTGAGCTGAGATTGCACCACAGCACTCCAGCTTGAGTGACAAAGTAAGACTCTGTCTCAAAAACAAACAAACAAAAACGAAAGATAGTAAAGAAAAAGCCATGTGGGCCAATGGTTAGGGAGGTATGGCATAAGCCAAGTACTCAAGGAGGAACTGAATTTGAGCAGATGCAGGTGAGTTCAGAAGACATGGGGAACAATCTGGGGAAAGGCATGGAGGTACAAATAAGCCTGGAACTTTTAGGGGACTATAAGAAGACCCCATCTGGTCTTGGGTTTCACTGCAGAGGGCAGGCTTCATCAGTGATAAGATTGTAAAGGCAATTGTTTGTAGATGTATACCTGATCCTATAGGGCCCTGAGTCCAGGCCAAGAGGACCCAGTAAGGCGTTCTAAGCAATTCGGGAGTTTGACTAAGAGGTGTTCGGGGAAGCCAGACCTGGTTGGGTGTGCATGATGGACTAGGGCGGGAGTAGGAGGATGGCAAGGAAGACCTGGCTGGAAGCCCAGTTGAGAAGACAGGCTCCAGAGCCAGAGCTTTATTTCTCCACTGTCAGTAGCCTTGCAAAAGCTAAGTGAATCCCCATCCATCGCCATAATCTTCCATCAGACTCTGCAATCAATATAGCCATCCTGACATGGCTAGGGGAGGGGGTAGCCTGGCTGGTCTCCAGCCCTTCTTTCCCATTAACATGATGAGTTGCAGAGGGCATGTCAGGGATTGCTTTCAGTGAATTCTAGGAATGGAGATCCCTTTGCATAAAAATCTCCAAACAGGCAAAGAGAAACTCAACAGTGTTTTGCAAATCAACACATGAATGCCTCTTGGAGACAATGGCCTCTCCAGAGAGGACAGAATCACCATCTCAGCTCAGATCTGGCTTCTACTGATACACTAGCCTAGGACTGGTGCTGGCATCTGAGAAGTAATGAAGAAACACTCAGTTCAGGCACTACTTTATACCACAGGCTATCAGATAAGCAATTATCATCTCCTCGGTAGACTGGGAGCTTCCTGGGAGAAGTGGGCTGTCCATTCCATAAAGTTTCCATCCAGCTCCTTCTAGTCACCAGGCACAAGCCCAGAGGAGGCTGTAAACACACTCCCATCTACTCCACCCTCCTCATTCAGCCACAAACATCCCTGCTTCAGGAGCAGAGGGTGGGGTGGAGGTGACACAAAGCAGGCAGAAACAAACCCTGGGTGTGATGGGTAGGATAATTTCTGAAGTTTACAAGGCACACCTCTGAGCCTCTCTGCTTAGCTCAGTCTATCCTAGGAGAAAGATGGGCAGGAAAAGGGGAGCCCCGAGGAGCAGAAGAAGAACTGACTCTAATGTTTCCTTTCTCCTTAACAGTGCTCTGTACTCCATCACAGGAGGTTCCCACAGGCCCCAGACCCACAGCCACTGCTGCCTGGCTGTAGAGCACCTAGAGCAACAGGCCTCAGGAAGGAGCTGGGACCAGGGGCACTCGCAGGGGAAAGGGACAGAGGTGGAACTTTCTGAATGCAGCTGAGACAAAGGGAAGGAAAGACACACTCTCCTCTTCTCCTCTGCTGCACTGGAAGCTCAAGCTTTATCAGAAATATTACACAGGACAGCAGTCCACAAGGAAAAGGACCCTCCTGCAGATGGTTTTCCTTTTTTTAGTGATCAGTGTAATTTGAAAGACATAACTTCTACCCCCCTTATTTCAGAAAGGGATGCAAACAAATGATCTATTTGTACTAAAACTAAATTCCCTCTGCATGTAACTTCTTAAAGGTATTTATACCTTGCGTCTGACTCACACTTTTGATGTGGAAAAGTTTTATTAACATAACTACTTATCCCAGCCTACTCCCATTGGGATTCATGGCTCTTGCCCAAAAGACATTTTGGGTATTTCTATGTTACCTTAAATCCTGGCAGTGATTAGTGTTTCATGACAAGCACATTCACAGATTCCATGAGAAACGCCTGGCTGTCTTTGGGTTACAATTAGGAAGTGAAATTGGAAGTGAGAAGCAGCCCTGTCTGCACGAACAAAGAGCCCCAGACTGAGGGTCTGGAGATCCAGGACCCTATCCCACCACTGCCTGTGTGGTCCAGTCACTTGCCTCCTCAGAGTCCTTGTGTGCAGAATGACATTGCTGGCCGAGCACAGTCCTTAGTTGTCTTCCAGCTCTGACTTCCTGTGATTGTAAAAGAAGTTTAAAAATATCTCTGGAGAGAGAAATCTCACAATATTACATAGTCATGAAAAGACTGAACTAATGGCATCTAATATCTCTGGGTTCCAAAAGTCTGTGACTCTATTATATACAATGGTTTTTAAATGTGCAGAAATTAAGAAACATAAACACAAAACAGAAGAGTCTCTTTAAAAAGCTATTTTTAAAGAACAGACATCAAAGAGCCTAAAATAGCCATTCTGTGTACATATAGAGCAAACGGGTGAACAAGATCAAAATTACACAATGTCTAGGGTGGCAAAGGCTTGCAGTGACTGAGACTCTTCCCTGATGAAAATAAGGCATGACAATTGTGGGGACATTAGGCTACAGTCCTAACTCCCTATCATTGTTATATCTTTTGTCATTGGGCACAGGAAAAACACAGGACCCCAACACATGGATGGCATTACACGAACAAGATTATTTCTCTCTTGACAAGTGCACTGCTTTGTCCTGAGATCAATGGCAGATGCTGGGGCAGCAGTGAAGCATCTCAAGACACTTAAGAATGTAGGACTTCAGCTAAGTTGGAGTCTTCCTGGTTAACAGGACATGGATTCACTCAAGTCAAAACAGAAGTTCAAAGTGGGGTATAATACACAGCAGACAGATGTGATTCATTACAAAATACTCAGCTAATATGGCGGGGAATAGGAATGAGCAAGACTTGAGGTCAGGTGATCAAGCATTAGTAAAGTTTGTCAGGCCCCAAGTTTCATTAGAGACTGTTAGAGGTAAACTAACTCTCTCAAGCACTGGGAATAGATGTTGAGTGCTAATACACAGAAGGTGCTCAACTGCACTTGTTCACCAAATGGAAACCCACAAAAGAAGCTGTTGCTCCAATGAGGTTTGTTGCTGAACAATGTTTCTCATTCACTGCAGCCAAGACTTTAGGGTCAGCCCCAGGAGAGAGACACAGAGGTGGAGGGAAACTCCCTGAACTTAAAGATGCCTAGACCAGTCCAAGTTCCCTAAGAGGAAGGATTCCACTTCATATAGCACCCTGAATCTGGCTGATGGAAGGAAGCTGTATTCTCTGGATGAATGAGGGCTTGGCTAGAGAGCTGATGTCCTCCATAGGTTAAGCTGGATGGGGCCCTTGGATGGGTGCCCATCTAAGGAGACCCTGCCTTATCAGCATCCCAGACCCAGATGAATCTTAGAAATCCTGAAAGATATCAGGTTGCCAGAAGCAGCTGGAGACAAACAAGAGGCCCTTCACAGAGTAATTAAAATAAGCAAGAAGGCAAAGGCTCTGTGTGTCTAATTCTGCACTCTGCTGAGGGAAATGTGATGGATGAACCCCAAGAAATGGGCATGAGTCAAGCCTGTTTCAAGAAAAGGCTTTCCTTTATTGTGAGAACTGGCATTAAGCAAAGTAATAATCATTTTCAGTTGAATCTTGTGAGAAACTGAATTTAACTTGAAAGTAGGTATTGCGTTTCTTTAAATTCCATTTCATATGGTTCCACTCCATATCCATCTTCTAATGGAGAGGATACTTTCTTAACCATCTTGTTTGTGAACTGTCTATGTGTTCATACTATGATTCTATCAAAGTCATTTTACTTGGAGAAGGATATTTAAACCTAGTCTGTGGGGCAGTGGATCTGGAAATTTTCTGGACCTCTGATCCTGTCCTGGCCTTTCTTAGCCACCCCTGCCTGTGCCGAGAGATTAGTCACATATTTAGTACAATCAAACTCAAGGTAGAATCAACTACTTGGTGGCACCTCTGGTTTATGACAAAGGTGACATTGTAATGCTGTGAGGAAAGAATGGTATTTTCAATAAATGTCTTCAAGTCTACTGATGACAAAACAGGAGAAAAAAAAGTCTCCTTTTTTCCAGCTGGAACCATGGAGGGTATAGAAGAAAAGAAGAAGAAGAAGGTTTCTGTTGTGCCAGAAACCCTTAAGAAAAAGCAAAGGAATTTCACAGAGTTGAAGATCAAGCACCTGAGAAGGAAGTTTGCACAAAAGATGCTCTGAAAGGTAAGGAGGAAGCTTATCTATGAAGAAATGAAGCACTTCACAAGGAATATAGGCAGATGTACAGAGCTGAAATGTGAATGGCCAGGATGGCAAGAAAAGCTGGCAACTTCCATGTACCTGCAGAACCCAAATTAGTGTTTGTCATCAGGATCAGAGGTATCAATGGTGTGAGCCCAAAGGTCCGAAAGGTGTTGCAGCTTCTTCGCCTTCGTCAAATCTTCAATGGAACCTTTGTGAAGCTCAACAAGGCTTCAATTAACATGCTGAGGATTGTAGAACTATATCTTGCATGGGGGTACCCAAATCTGAAGTCAGTAAATGAACTAATCGACAAGCGTGGTTATGGCAAAATCAATAAGAAGCAAATTGCTTTGACAGATAACGCCTTGATTGCTCGATCTCTTGGTAAATATGGCATCATCTGCATGGAGGATCTGATCATGAGATCTACACTCTTGGAAAATGCTTCAAGGAAGCAAATAACTTCCTGTGGCCCTTCAAATTATCTTCTCCATGAGGTAGAGTGAAGAAAAAGACCATCCATTTTGCAGAAGGTGGAGATGCTGGCAACAGGGAGGACCAGATCAACAAGCTTATTAAGAATGAACTAAGGTGTCTACCATGATTATTTTTCTAAGCTGGTCAGTTAATAAACAGTACCTGCTCTCAAACTGAATGAAAAATAATGATAATAACCTCTCTTTCTCACCATACACTAAAAGCATTTCCAAATGAATTACTGATCCAAATGTGAGAAGTAAAACAATAAAGCTTTTAGTAAGAAATACTTAGAGTAGACAAAATGTCTTAAACAGGACACAAAAGTACTAAATATAAAAGAAAAAAATGATAAACTGGACCACATTAAAGTTAATAACATATGTTCATTTCATCAAAATGCATCATAAGGAATGTAAAAGGACAAGCTACAGACTGGAAGAAAATATTCATAATACATATATTCCACCAAGGACTCATATTCAGAATGCATAAAGAACTCTTACAACTCAATAAGAAAAAGGCAGATAATTCAATAACAAAGATGAGGCAAAAGACATGAAGATTCACATTACAAAAGAGGATATCCAAATGGCCAATAAACATACAAAAATGTTCTAGACTTCATTAGCCATCAAGGAAATGCAAAAAACAAAAACATAACGCTCACAATGTGACACTACCACATACCTAGCAGAAAAGCCGAAATGGAAAAGACAAATAATACCAAATATTGGCAAAAGTATGAAACAATGGGAAGTCTTCTATCTGCTGGTGAAGATATAAATCATTATAACTGTTTTGGAAAGCTTTCTGGCAGTGTTTATTAAAGCTAAACATACTCATACCCCATTGCTTGGTATTTCCTCTTAGGTATATACTCCACAAAACTGGGTGTATATATTCATCAATAGACATGTACAAGAGTGTCCCTAGCAGCTTTATTCATAATAGCCCCAAGCTGGAAACAACCCAAATACCTTGTACAGTAAGATGGATATATTGTGGCACATTTATACAATATAAAAACAAATGGCTATACACAACATGGATTAATCTCACATACATAACACTGAACAAAAGAGGACAGACACAAAATAGTGTGTATTTTAGAATTCCACAGATACCAAGTTTCAAAACAGGCAAACTAATCTATGATGCTGGGAGTCACCATAGAGATTACTCTTGCAAGGAGGAGCTAGTGAACAGGAAGGGACCCTGCGGGGGCTAACGTTCTGGGGTGCTCATAATGTTATTGATCTGTGTGCTGATTACTCTAGTGTGTTCACCGGGTAAAAATCCATGGAGCTGTATACTTAGAATTTGTGCACTCTTCTGTACACTTGCTAGACTTCAGTGAAAAGTTTATAACAAGAAAATATAAACACAAACTACATTTAAGGAATAAAGTCCATGTAGGAAAATAAAAAATCCATGAAAACTACTTTGCAAACTCAAATCTATAAATGACAGCAAAATGGATAGCTTCTAATTGTCCCGATTATTCTCTTAAAATGAAAAATTTGCATTTTAATTTATTTAGTATCTATGTCCCACTTTCAAAAATAATTTGAAACCATGTTCTTATTTGTCAAACAAATACACATTAGGGCTTTTTAGTTTTCATTGGAAGCTTTTAGGACATCAAAGTTGTTCAATTTTGCTTGGTTTACTTTTACTTTTTTCCCCATGTTAATATATGGGTTTATAAAATACAATTTTCTTGGCTAACACCCTCTAATGAAGATTAACAACTCTAATATTTACATAACCAGCAAGCAAATTCAGCTGAGCAAAACCCAGTCCACTCAATCAGGATCTTTGGAAGGCTGCAGCCAGTGGCTGTAGTTCAGGTTTAACAGCTTGGCATTCATTGGAAAGGGGAGATTGGAAGCAATTATTTCAATAATCCAAGCCAAGAAACACAGCTCTGCTATTCAGGAAAAAGAGGGGGCCACAGAGACCAAGTCTACTTCCAGCAGAACGGAACCTGGCTGGCTAGTAAAAGCTGATGTTTCCCTACTCTGCCGTGTGCGTTGGCTTTCGCCTCTTCTGGAGGAAAGCTTTTGCACGGGACAGATGGTTCTCTTACATTTGTATAATGCCCTATTATTTTCAAAGTTTCCCACACACTAATAGCATCTGAATCTCATACTCACCTTAAAATGAAAATAGAGAAGATTAACATTATCCCCTTTTCATTGGTGAAAGAACTGAGACTCAGACAGCTAAGAGACTCTTTAAAATGACATGGCTGGCAAATTCCATAGCATGGATAGAACGTATTTGTCATGTGCTCTGTCCTTTGTACCATGGGGTCTTTTGGCTTCTCTCCAAGCCACTTAAGAGAATAAGAACCCATTTCCAAAACTTGGAAAAAATTTAAGCTAGGATTATTCGACATTGGGCAGCAGGCAAGCTGGAAGCTGTGCCACAGTCAAAGGAAAGGACAGCATTCACCTTCAAAATCATGCACTATGGAGGCACTGGGGGGGTACAGGGAGACAGGTAGGTGCCAGGACTTCTACTTGTAGCAATGGTTTGAATGCCTGAGTCTGACTCTACTACAAAAGGTCATCAGCAATGGTGGAGATTCATCTGGGCAGGCTTTGCTACAGACAGGGAACTGACACCTGTGGGTTTGAGACATACAAGTTCTGAAATCCATTCATGAACACAATTTGGATTCTGCTAGAGTTGCATGTCGCCAATAGCAAACAGCATAAAGAGCACGGGCTTTGGAGCCTGCCAGATCTGGCTTTCAGTCCTAGCTCTATTTTTCACTCAATGTGTGCCCCAGAACAAGTTACTTATCTGCTCTGAGTTTCAGTTTTTTTTGGTCATAAAATAATAATGATAAAATATACCCATCAGAATCATTGTGAAAATTAATATAATAATAATATAAAGTTATTGGCATATAGTAGGCAGTAAATACATTTTTGTTCCTTTCTCTTCTCCCCAACTAAAAAAAGATGAATTTTCTGTGAGCTTTTAAAACACACAAAAGGAAGTTTCTATCTTCCTTGCCAGCCAGAATGAAATAAAAACCTAAATCATTTAAACGCATACCTTACAGGTAATCATATATGAATATATAATAACCTTCTCAGGTGGCCTAATTTAAGAACCTTGACCTATTTTTTTTTTCCTTTTTCACCTGGAAGTAATCTGATTAACTCAGTGCATGCTTCATTTCCTGGAATAGAAATTGCAATAATCTTCTCCTTAATTTCAATAATTGATTAACATGACAAAAACATGTCACCTATAGTCAGAATCTAGCACCCACAATATTCTCTAGAACTAATGTTTTGATGTTGCCAAAAGCTGCCTGAAAGAAAAGCATCTGATTTCCAGGTTAACTCTAGATGTTCCCCTGGGCAAATCCACAGGTTACACAGAAACACTAAGAGAAGGGGTTTCATACCTGGCTGCCTATGACCTTCCTTTAAAAAGCAAACACAGTCTATAGGTGTTCTTCCCTGAGAAAGTTTTGCTGTTTCCTCAAACTACATGAAGACTCCTCCCATAAACTGGTCTCCCTTCCCAGTTATCCTATTTCTGTTCATAAGCACATGTTCTTAGAATCTCAGAAACAAGAAACTGAAAGAGACTTCCATTAAAGCCATCCGGTCTAGTACTAAAAAAAAATGCATTAATCATCCCACTGAACCCCTGATGGTCTGCTACTGACTAAACACAACCAGGAGAGGGGAGCCAACTACATCCCTGCTGCATTGCTCCCATTGTTGGTCAAGTCCTTCTATACATCTGGGTGGGATGTTTCTCCTTCCATCCTTCCCCCATTCACTAATCCCAGCTCTGCATTCTAGAGCAATAGGGGACAGATGAATCTCACCCTTCTTCCTCACTAGAGGCCCCACAACATGGAAAGCACCCATTATGTGTGTACACAGGTTTTACACTCTGAATCAAACATTCAATCCAAAAACATCTGAGGATCAACTGTGTGCCTCACACTGTTTTAGGCACTAAGACAGGAGATGTAAATAACACACAGCTCCTATATGCAAAAAGCTCACAGTAGTCCCTTAGAACTTCTGGATATGACCTGGCTTCTGGACCAACCACCCTCTCCCTCTTCCAGATACACTTTGGCTTAGTGATGATTCTCTTAAAATGTGATTCTCAGGATATGGGAGCAAAACTGGATGGATGAGTCTGTGGATTATTTCCTAATTCTGATATCATACTACAGTTGTACAAGATGTTAACAGTGGGGGATGCTGGGTGAAGGGCACACAGGACTTCCATGTATGTTTCTTTGTAACTTCCTATGAAGCTATAATTATTTCAAAATAAATTTTTTCTAATGGATGGATGAGATGTCACTAACACAAGCTACTGACAGGACAATTCAAAACCTAATAAAAGGCCCCAACTAGGGTAGGTCCACCTACTCAAATACTTCTTGAAATAACACAGAGGCAAACAGAGAGCAAGAGCTGACAGATAAAAGTCCATACTCTGCCTCTCCCTAGGAGGCAGAGCATCTTCTATAAGCAAATGCTCTGCCATGATCTGAATCTGCAGGGCCTTCTCCTCATTCCTATTCTGGAATGTCTGGATGGGCAGAGCCTATTGCTTGCGCTCCCTGTCACCTGGAAGGGCTGCATGGGGTGGGGAGTTATAAACCATTAGGCTTTGGAGTCCAACACACCTGGCTTTAAAATGCAGGCCCACCACTCGCTAGCTGCGATAGCCTAGGAACATCACTTGCCCTTTTCAAGCCTCTGCAAAACAAAGATGGTGATGAGCGCTATTATCTCACATAGTTTTGTAAGAGGAGACAATAAAATAATTTATATAAAGCACATGGTATAGTTGCAGCATCCACAAATAACTCAATAAATATTTGTTGTTTTAGAGCCTCACTCATGGATAAGTTCTAGGATTCCAGAATTTACTTACTCCCCCACCTCTTTTTTTTTTTTTTTTTTTTTGAGACAGAGTCACTCTATTGCCCAGGCTGGAGTGTGGAGGTGCAATCTTGGCTCACTGCAACCTTTGCTTCCCAGGTTCAAGCGATTCTCCTGCCTCAGCCTCCTGAGGAGCTAGGATTACAGGCATGCACCACCATACCGGCTAATTTTTGTATTTTTAGTAGTGATGGGTTTTCACCATGTTGACCAGGCTGGTCTGAAACTCCTGGCCTCAAGTGATCTGCTGCCTCGGTCTCCCAAAGTGCTGGGATTACAGGCATGAGACACTGCGCCTGGCCCTTATTCCCTTTTAAACATCCGATAGAACATCTGCCCTTTCCCCATCTTCTAGTACCTCTCTAGCCTGCCAGGATATATCAGATTTCCAGTCCAGTACTTCTCCTCAAGCCATTTGCAGTGAAAGACCAGTTTGATTTTTTTTTCTGCTTTTATTCTAATCTGTTATAGACTAGTGCTTTAGTAAAATATAATAAAAATGAATTACCAGTGAAGTACAATTTTAAAACAAAAGTTCCAATTTTTTAATTTTTAGATTCAACAGACATAAAATTACTCTGGCAAATTGCTATAAAGTTTCTAAATGCTTCCTTTCTATTTTTGTGCTCCTCATTACTGACTGACAACAAACGGTTGGCAGAGCAGCTCCATGGACCACACTTTAGGGAGCACTTCTGCATTACCTCCCTTCTCCAAGCCCATAGGAACCTTACTTTCAGTGAAACACAACTGAGGGCTTAAGATCTCTATGTTTTGGATATTGGTTTTAATTGCCAAGGAGGATTGCACACTCTCTGAGTGCCAGGGTCATGTCCACTGTCCCCAGCCCAAAACCAGATGCCTCATGGGGACCCAATTCCTTGCTGATAATACAAGTACTCAAACAGGCATACTATTTACTTTTACCTTTCCATGATTTCATCTCAACAGTGCATCCTTGAAAACCTGCCTAAAGAGAACACTTTGTCCCTTCAACATCTCTCCCTGTTTGCCTGCATTCCATCTATTTCTGTGTGTGTCTTTTTGACCACCTGCTTCATCTCCATTTAACTGAAACGTACCAGATATAGTCACAGTTTCTTCCACAGAGGGAGAAGACAGGACAAATCTCAGAAAATCCCATTCATCAGAAAAGCTGGCTTCTGCCTCACCAGATAAACATTCAAGGAAATGGAGTGGTTACATTAATTTACTTCCTGGGGATGCTGTTAGCCTCATCTCTGTGTCTCTCTAATGCTGGGCACATGCTAGCTGCTCAGTAGACGTTTATGTGAAGTGGGCACAGAGTAGCAGCTGCTGCAGTGACTGCAAGTCACACCTTCAGTCACGTCACTCAGAAGAGGGGCAGTGAGTGGCACTGCCACAGGAAGGAGCCTCAGAGGTCACTGAGACCAGTGGCTCTCTACCCTGGCAGTGAAGGGCCTTTAATACAACACTCACTCCTACATCTCAGACCCAGAGACTTTTTAATGTCATTGATCTGGGATGAAGCTTGGGCGTCAGTATTTTTCAGGTTCCACAGGCAATTCCAATGTGTGGCTAGGGTGAAAACTCACTGATTTCGAATACTCTCCCATCCACACAGGTACTTAGCAAAGTTCCTTAAATGTTTGTTGAGTAGATGAATGACGGAGTCACTGGATCAGCAGATCAATAAAGGGAGGAGGATGGGTCTGAGGCAAATGCGAACATGGCCTTGACCCTGTCTCCTCAGATCCCTCACCTCCAGCTGCTCTGTATTTTTTCCCAAGGTCCAGCCTTAAGCTCTAGCCTGGAAGCAACCTCTTGCCCATAAGAGGAGGGCTTGCTCCTCCTCCCCTAAAACACTGGTCCCTAGGAAAGCATTGACTTAGTCCACCCTCACCTTTTTCAAGCAGGAAACTCCTGGGCTTTCTCAAATGCACACCCAGAAGACTCCACAAATACTACTGGCCTCAACTCCAACAGAATAAGAACACTCTATCTCATCTATTTCATGTTTATTTAATGGCTGCACTTGGATTGTTTTCCTGGAAGCTTGCAGTCCAGGACACCATCTCAAACTACAGACTTTCAGAGGGCAGAGGCCCAAGAACACTGTAAAAAGTGACTGGTTTATGAAAATCTAGTAAATGGATGCTGCTGTGGTAATGCTGCAGACAGACAAGAGGGAAGGGGAGGATGAGAAATGGCAACCAGGAGGAGGAAGAGGAGAGGGCGAGGAAGAGGATGAGAAGGAGGACAATGAGGAAGAGGAGGAGGAAGAGGAAGGGGAGGAGGAGGAGGAAGAGGAGGACGATGAGGAAGAGGAGGAGGATGGGGAAGGGGAGGAGGAGGATGATGAGGAAGAGGAGAAGGATGAGGAAGAGGAGGAGGATGATGAGGAAGAGGAGGAGGACAAAGAAGAGGAGGAGGAGGACAAGAAAGAGGAGGAGGAGGATGACGAGGAAGAGGAAGACGATGAGGAAGAGGTGGAGGACGAGGACGATGGCGACAACCACGATGAACCAGTATGCATACCTGGAAGGGGAGATGCCAGTTGCCCAATGTGGACAGGCACAGATGCACAGATGACATACAAGACCAGGCAGTGCCCACTACCCCTTCCCAAGGAGCAGGGAACAATTTAGCTAAGCTCAGAATTCTCTGCTGGAAATGTGTGCCTGGGGCTGCCCCAGGTTCTGATCTCTGGCTGCTCCCTTTGCTGCTGCTGCTGCTATTTTAAGCTGAACAGTGGCCCCTTCCGAGCCTCCTCTCCAACCCCTAGTTCCAGGATCTCAGAGGAGGAGTTGGACTGGTCATTCTCCCTCTGGATCCTGGACTTCCTACTCCACGAAGCTACAATTGAGTCAATTAGGGATGCTATGTGGGGATGTTTGGGAGGAGATGAACACAGGGTACCTAGAGAGTCAGTTGTGAAATCCAACACTTATTTTTCAGGCCAGAAAAAGAAAAAAGGTACATATGTTAGGTCCAAGGAGAACACTCCCTCTGGCCCCAAAAGAGACACTACTTAGGTCCCCCTCTTACTGCCCATCCAATAGCTTCTAATTGTTCAGATTATCCTGTTCTAAAATGAAAACTTGTTTTTTTTGTTTGTTTGTTTGTTTGTTTTAGGATATATGCCCCACTTTCAAAGAGAATTTGAGGCCAGTCTTATTTATTGAACAAATATACATTAGAACCTTTTTAGTCTTTATTGGAAGCTTTCAGGACATCAAAATTGTTAAATTTCACTTGGTTTACCTTTGTTTGCCCTGCCTGTCTATGTATAGATGGCATTCCATCACTAGCATTAATAGGTATTTTCTGGTATGTTCTCTCTCTCCATTTAAAGAGGAAAAAGAAACATGCACTATTTGGTCACCCTTATTTCCTAGCACTCTGTGAGTCTCTATTAGTAGTTTTCCTCATGGCAATTCTTACAACCCATAAACTAAATTAAGGGACCCACCCTGGGCCCACAGCTTGCAAGTAGCACAGCTGGGATCCAAATCCAGGACTTCGTGAGTTCAGAGCTCACAGACATCCATCTTCCCCTGAAAACAAGCCTGATACTCCTGTCGTCAAAAAGAGCAATCTGCTCCCAACCCTAAAGCCCCATTACACTGATACTTCCCATTGGGCTCAATAAACCATGTGGATTGCCTGAACCCCAGTTTCCAGAAAATAGAGAGGGAAATGCATTCACCATCCACAGGACAGTGAAATATGAAGAAATATGTGCCTTTTCTTGCTACCTCAGCTTCTTTGGTGGCTGCGGAAAGAAAGGAGGGGAGGCACCCAGCCAAGAGAGGTGAATTATGGATCATCCCAGAGTCGGCAATAACATTTCCAATTCCCAGAAGCACCTCTTAACTGCAAGAATTCCAATAAAATGATTCATTCATTAATCATCCAATAGATGTTCACTGAACACCTACTATGTGCCTAGTACTAGAAACTGTACTAGGTGCTGAGGGTAGAAAAGTAAAAAAAAAAAGTCATCACAGTTTCTGTCCTTATAAAGCTAGCAGCTATAGGGGAATAATGCTGGGGTTCAGAGGCATTTGTGGGGTGATAGCATCTCCTGACACACTACCTTAAATTTAGCACTGAGGCACTTTTGTGGGAGGAGGAGGAGAAGGAGGAGTAAAGGAAACCAAACTCGTTGCTATGCAACAGTGATGATTTATTCTTAGAGCAGGGAAAGCAGCAACATGGTGCAGGGAGTGGGCGGGGGGGGGGGGGGGGGGGGGGAGGGGGGGGGGGGTGGAGATGGAAAGAGGGGAGGCTGGAGGAGTACAGAGTGGGAGGAAATGTGGTATAAGCAAGCATCGAGGCTACACACACAGGCCTCTCCCCACAGAGCCACTCACAAATGGACACTCCACAGAATTGTGCTCTCCAGAAGTAGGCAAAATGCTGTAGGGACAGCCCCAGGAACCACTGAAAAACCCTGGTTCTTAGGTCTGAAATGAACCTTCAGGTATTGTAACCAGGCCTGCACTGAATACCAAAAAGGGACAAAAGCTGAACATAACAATCCTTACTCCCACCAGGGAAGTAGGACTCACACACGTAGTTGACCAACGAGTATTTATTAAGCACCTCCTCCATGTTCATTCGACACTGTGCAGGATGCTGTGGGGATAGAGACAGCCCTCAAGCTGAAGGAGCCCATGTGTTGGCTGCATACAGAGACAGACACCTGCCTGAAACCCAGGACTGAGTGCTGGACCTGGCTCAGTCACTTACCTGCTTGGGGAAGCCTGTGGCAAGTCGCTCCACACCTCTGGACCTCAGGCACCTGCTCTCTAAGTTGAGAGACATAAACAAAGCTCAGCCCTATGTCTCTGACACTGTACATGCCACAGAATCTCAGTAACAGCAGAGTTGAGTATCACATGGGGTACTTGGGAAGGGCTGCATGGAGAAGGAGGAATTGAGAATGGAGGGGAGAGGGAGACAAATGTTGCCTGAGGGCCTATCATGTATTTTTACCTATGATACAGAATAGTTTCCCCATTTTCAGAGCTGAAAAAGCCAAAGCCTCAGAGAGTAACTTCCTCAAAACCACACAGCAGAGCTGGGATTCAAACCCAGATCCTCCCAATCCCAAAGCCTGAGCACTTCCCACTGGTCCACACAGCTTCTCTGAGATGGTAAGATTTAATTGGAAGAAGGGGTGCGAGGAACAATGCTTGAGACAACACAGACAGAGATACTGACAGGCTGAAAAACAGCCAGGATTAATAAGGGCAGATTCCTGGGGCAAAGACAGGTTGTGACTGAAAGGAAGGTGGGGAAGCAGAAAGAATGAGAACCAGGCAGTCACTAACCAACACCCTTCATTGTGCCAAGTGCTAAGGAAAAGACAATTTGCAACCAAGGAGATAAAATGTGAAAACTAACAATTAGTGAAACCCCAAAAAAAGTACCAAATGAGATGTACAAAAATAAATCATAGTACAGTTTAAATGGGGGAACAGTTGCTTCCAACTGTAGTGGCCACAGGAGATTCTGTGGAAGGAATTTGGATCTGAACCTTAAAGGATTCGGGGGCAGGACAGGTGAGGAGAGGATGAGAAAGGGAAGGACATTTGGAAAAGGAAAATCTCACCCGCATGAAAAAGCAGAAAATATGCTCCAAGGAAGGCCACTTTGCTTAGAAGAGAGAGCTGGTGGGAAACAGCATAGAAAAGAGGGGTTGGGTGAGGCTAGGGAGTTGTGGCTGACAGAGTGAGGACTCTAATCTTTGACCAGGGCTATGAAAACCATGGGCTGCTTCAGTGAGGAAAGACATGGTGAAAAGAGGAGTTGACGTAAAAGAAACCTGCGGGGTTCGGAGAGCCAGGGAAGGAACTATTAGGCATGGGATGAAGAGAGTCTGAAGTAGGGACGGCATTGGAGGTGGCCAGAAAGGACAGACAAGTCCTGGTGACTGAGGAGCTGAAGAAGGGGGAATCAAAGTTAACCCAAGCTTCAAGGCAAGAACATGATGGTATCATATTCAGAACTAGAGAAGCCCAACAAAAAATTTGGGGAGAAGGTGGTAATGAGGTAGATTATTTCCATTCTATGCATTTTTAAGATTCTTCTAAGATATCCAAATGAAATAATCATGAATCATAAATTCAAGAAAAGGAAACCTGAGGCTGGGGAAGGGGAAGTGTAGTCATCCATGACCCAGGGTGAGACCAGCCCTCCCCCACTCCCTGTGCCCCCAGGGAGGGCAAGGCTGCTGCTTTGGGAGTTGGAAACTGTATGTCCTGGTGAAAGAAGTCACAAGGAGAATGGGAATGGAATCTGAGGGCCAACACTTAATTATTCCCATCAGTAGAGTGAGTGAAGCTTTCAAACAGGGTGAAGCCACTTCCCTGTCCAAGCAAGAATTCCTTCTGTGCTCTAGTGAGGGGTCATCTAGCTTTTGTCATGGGCAGTGAATCACAGGAGACCTCACCCAGCATCTTGCTATAGAGACAGGGGATAAGATTTTTGAGTCAGAAAGACCTGGGTAAGAATCACACTTGTTCCATCTGGGGCACCTTGAACTGAATACCATCCTCAAGATAAGGTCTGACAGAGATAGAGAAGAGCTCTATAAATGCAGCTCAGGGACCCTAAAATATCACTTCTATTTGCTTGTCAGTAGCAGTTGAAATTCAACCATTAGAGATTTATTTCTCTAGCTTAATATGTTTCTTTTAAACTACACATTCTCCTGTGAGGCATAACTTATTGAGTTGTTACCAACCATAAGTACAAGAGTATGTATTCATTTATCAGATACCTGGGGAAGCCAGGGTTTTAATGCTTTGGAGAGGAGGAGAGGGGCATTCTGGAGGTGGACTCACTGGCCATATTTGGGTAGGCTACTGAAGTGAGTCAACGACTGACCAGAATGGCAAAGGGACCTAGAAAGCAAGTTTCACAGCTTCACTGGGGATCAGTCCTAATCACCAGATAAAAGAGGTCACGGGAGAGAGAGCTCTGCTGGTGGAGCTACCATATGACAATATGGGCCCTTCGGGGTACAGTATGAAAGATAGGGGACAGGACCTCTCCAGAGAGCACTGCAAAGCACAACAGAAAAGCCACCTCTACCTCCTGTGAAGGCAAAGTCAGAGATCAAGGTGTACCAGGAGAGAGGAGGTCTGAAACCAGAAAGCCCTTTCAGATGACACAAAATCCCCCCCCTTGTTGCTCACCTATGCTTTCCCTCTGCACCACCCCTGTCCTGAAACTGTTATTTCAAAGATGACCATGATCTCCTCACATCCAAGCCCCCACAGTTCTATCTCACTCTCCAATCCTTGACTTTAGCGCCCTCTCCTTCCTTGCAACCCTTGATAAGGGAATCCCCAGGTGCCCTGGTTTTTCTGCCATGTATCTGACCACTCTTGCATTCCCTCTCACTGTGGCCTAAGGCTCTGCCTCACTCCTCTCTGTACAAACCCTCCCTGTCCCTAACAAAAGAGAGGGACCACTACCCAGCAGTTCTCAGCAAAGCAGAAAGGAGTGGTTCAGAAGAGTCTATACTGTGCAGAGCCTAGTACATAGCTAGTACACAATCAACTGCAGGAGGAATAATGAAACAAATGCATTAAAACACTAATCCAAGTGTGACTCAAGAGAATCATGCCATAGGAAGCCACAAAAGATGTAATGTTTTGTTCTGTTTCTGTGGAAGCTTCACTTACTTAACATATACACCCAAACTTTGACACATGAGCACCCACCCATTCAGCACGTTTTCTCTAGAGAACAACTTAAAGAGAGTGTTGTCAACATCAGATTCCCTTTGCTTCCTCATTACTCTGGTCTTTTGCCTCCAAGGAAATATGGTTCTCACAAAAGACCGTGTAACCAAGAGAAAAAAGTAAGGATCTGGGCCCTGAAGATGGAAACTGAGAGGAGAACTCTTCTCTACCACAAAAGGACTTTTATCCCTGGGCCAGCTTCCCCAGCCTCCTGCTGCAGGTCCTCCCATATGCTCCCCGGCCCCCACTCTTGTACCATTTATCTTTGCAACGAGCTTTTTCTGTGGCCTCACATCTGTATTATATGTGCCATGATACACGCATATGTAAACAATATCAGAGAACACCATCTCAACCTTTGGGCTCCCTCACACTAATCGCCTTCCTTTTCCCCCCAGCAGAAGTGTCATGGAGATGAATACCATGGTCTCCTCCAATAAGCTGGGAGCTGTCTGAGAACCAAAGCCATGGTTAGGAGTCACCCCCTCTGTACTCACCATGTCCTTTCAGTGGTCCAGCGGAATACTCTGCCATGCAGGCACCCTAGTTCATGCTGACGACTCATCTACAGAGAAGACCAAAAGGCCCAGGAATTCCACAGAAAGGAGGAGGAGAATACATAAGGAAAGGTGGAGGGAGAGAATATGGGAGAGGGGAAGAACTTAAGTGAATCCTCTGTGGCCTCAGTGGCCTTCTTATATCCTGCCCCAGTCACTCTTTTCATCTTTGACCCTGGCACTGATCATTGAGATTTGCCCTTTGATCTGCTTGTCTCTCTGCCCACTGAGTGTGAAGCGTTGCTATTTGTCAGATATTCTGAGCACCAGAACCCATGCAAGGAAGTTGTCAAGGCAACAGAACCTCTTTGGTATAAATACTGGTGGGTGATACCACTGGTGGAGTAGAGCACAGAGAGCCTCCCCTCCCCCTCTTTTAGTCAGAGCTGACTGACTTCAAAGTTGGGGGAGTGGAAAAGAGTAGGTCTCTCCAAAGACACGCTAAATTGATGTCTAATGGTGATCCAGCAGGGAGAGAGGATTTGCAGTTCTAATTAGCTGTTCAACTCCCACTGAGTCCAGAGGTAGTGGTGAGGGGCAAAGAGAAAGCTGCAGGAGGGTGGTGGAAGTGGCATAAATTGTGGGAGATGCCTGAAACCACAGTGCTAGGATGTGGCACCCAGGACAGGCTCTGTGAACCTTGAGATACCAGCCTGCTGGGAGCCACTGGGGATCCCTGGGAATGTCCAGGGCCTTAAGCTCTGACTAGGGCTGTTTTGTCTCCCTTGTTCTCTATATTTCCTCCCAGATCCACAAAAACACATACTTTACAGAAGATTCTTAGGATCAAGCATCCATATCCCAGTGCTGTTCAGAGAAAAGTATGCCCTTCACCCCTGCCCTCAGAGGATGCTATTACATTCAGATGGCCATCTCAGCCATCTCCCTGTATCCGACCCACACCCAGAACACCATTTTTAGCCTTTTCCCTTCTCTAGACCTCAGTAGTCCCATTTCTAAAAGGAGAGAGAGCTCTCCTCCTCTTCCTCCAGCCTCCAATATTTCTGGAAAGGGTAAAAATAACATAAAATTTGTGTGTAAGGACTCTTGGAGAAACTCTTTTGAGAAGTAGTCAGTTCCAGCAGCCCTGCTAGTTTGGAGGCTTGCATCCTCAAGTTAGTCCCAGCCCTCACACTTGGAGAGAGAGAGGGAACAGCAAACCAGGACAAGGTAGCATTCATTCATTCCCCCTTTTCAACCACATCCTTACATCCTCTGCACAAATGCTCCATTCGTCCCATAACGAACTGTCATTCATTAGAAGCCCCACCCTATACCTTTGCTCACCCCATTGACACAGCACATCTCACACTCACTCATCCTGCCAGGACCAGCAGGCTCACAGCCTTCCCAGCCACACAGCCAACAGGACTCTTCTCCCCACTCTTATGGACTTGCCACCTGCAATAATCACTTAACACTTACCCCACTCTGCATTTTCTCATTAACCAGTTTTTGGCAGCCCTACAGCATCTAGAACAGTGTTGTACACATAAGTAAATATTTGTTTTAAGGTTTCATTTTTTAAATGCATTGTTCGGCAAAACCAGTGACTCCAGTGTCCAGGTAACAAGCACGTCCCTCCAGAATGAGAATCCAGACTCCCCATGTCCTCTGCTATATTCATCAGCATAGTCTCTTCCTCCTCTCCCAAATACACCATTCCTGCTGTGGCCTCAAACATTCTTTTCAGTTGCCCAAACTCCCACAGCTGCTCTGCCCCATCAACCCTGTGCACTACTCATCCAGGTCTGCTCAGGGCCTCACTCCCCACCTCTGACATCACTCAGCCCTGTTTCCATCCCTAGTGCCTCCTGAATTTCCTGTAGTGCGCAAACAAGAAGTAACTTTAAAAAGTAGTGTCACCAGCTTTGTAACAAACACTCTGGTATATGCACACCCATGACCATCTTTTCCCAGGTCCCACTCTGCACTAGGAATCTGTGTCCTGGATTAGGACTCTAGGATCTTCTGGCCGCCTTGAACCTCTACCCAAAATTTCTGGGCCTCTAACAGCCACTAGGTTTCCTGGCAAGAAACTGGTTATTGTTTCTCCCTGTAAGGAGACCCTAAAGACCAACAAACTCTACCCTCCTCCCAGAGGTTAAGTAGACAAGTCGGCCCACCTCATTTTACCAACCAGGCTCCCCAAGAGTCAGCCCATTTGCTACCTGGTAGGCCAGTATTCAAATCCTGATTCCAATCAGTGGGGGACCTTGGCAATTTGGTAAAATTCAGTCAGCATTTACTGAACAAGTAAGTGCCTCCTCTCATTCTAAAGGATCAGGGACTCTCATAGCGAGGTCCCCAGACCAGCAGCATCAGCATCACCTGGGAACTTGTGAGAAATATAAATTCTTGGGCCCACTGTAGACCTGCTGAATCAGAAACCCTGAAGGTAGGGCAAACAACTTGTGTTTTAACAAGTCCTCCAAATTATTCTGATGTGTGCTCAAGTTTGAGTTCCACTGACTTAGGCCCTGGGGAGATATAAAAAAAAAAATGAAAAACCCATAATCTAAACTATCAGTTCTTAGCCATGGCTGGACATTAAAATAAGCTGAGGAGCTTTTAAAATAATACCAGTCTGGGCCCCATCCCAGACCAATTTCATCAGAACTTCTAGAAATGGGGAAGTCATCATAATGCAATATATTGAGTGCAAAGACTGAATAAGGTGTGCAGGCAACTGAGAAAGGAGCCTGTAGTAAGGAGATCAGGACAAGCAGTTGCACCATCTGTGCCTCCATTTTCTCATCTGTAGAATGGGGAGTGTAATATTCCCCTTGAAGGACTACTGAGAATTACATAAAATGATATATGGAAATGCCTGGTATATAGCAGATGCTCAGTCTTCATCACTTCCCTCCTTTCCCCAGAATGGGCCCCTGGTTGACTCTGAGTTGAGCAGCTGGCCTGCTGTGCTTAGAATGTCTCCCACACTGGCCCCTCATCAAGGACCCTTCCCCACCAAGAAAGAAAATTTCAAGAAAGAAAATTTATCTTGGGGCAAGAGTTCTCTTCAGCAGCCATCTCCATAATCCCAGCATCTTGATACACTGTCCTTAAAAACAGGCTGGGTCCTTTGGAACCAGACTTTCCCTATAAGACAGCTCACAGTGCAGACCCCAGACTTCTAATACCCCCACACCCTTTCAAAGAACACCTATTGTTTTTAATTTTATTTTTCCATAAGTTACTGGGGTACAGGTGGTATTTGGTTACATGTGTAAGTTCCCTAGTGGTAGTTTGTGATCCTGGTGCACTCATCACCCAAGCAGTATACCCTGCACCATATCTGTAATCTTTTATCCCTCGCCCCCTCCCACTCTTTCCCTCAAGTCTCCAAAGTCCATCGTATCATTCTTGTGCCTTTGTGTCCTCATAGCTTAGCTCCCACATATCAGTGAGAAGATACGATGTTTGGTTTTCCATTCCTGAGTTACTTCACTTAGAATAATAGTCTCCAGTCTCATCCAGGTCACTGCAAATGCTGTTAATTCATTGCATTTTAGGGCTGAATAGTATTCCATCATACGTATATAGCACATTTTCTTTATCCATTCATTGATTGATGGCCATCTGGGTTGGTTCCACAATTTTGCAATTGTGAATTGTGCTGCTATAAACATGCATGTGCAAGTATCTTTTTCAAGTAATGACTTCTTTTCCTTCGAGTAGATATCCAGTAGTGGCATTCCTGGATCAAATGGTGGTTCTACTTTTAGTTCCTTAAGGAATCTCCACACTGTTTTCCATAGTGGCTGTACTAGTTTACACTCCCACCAGCAGCGTAGAATTGTTCCCTGATGACCGCATCCACGCCAATGTCTACTGTTTTTTGATTTTTTTATTATGGCCATTCTTGCAGGAGTAAGGTGGTATCGCACTATGGTTTTGATTTGCATTTCCCTAATCATTAGTGATGTTGAGCATTTTTCCATATGTTTGTTGGCCATTTGTATATCTTCTTTTGAGAGTTGTCTATTCATGTCCTTAACCCACTTTTTGATGGAATTGTTTGTTTTTTTCTTACTGATGTGTCTGAGTTCGTTGTAGATTCTGGATATTAGTCCTTTGTCAAATGTATAAATTGTGAAGATTTTCTCCCACTCTGTGGGTTGTCTGTTTACTCTGCTGACTGTTCCTTTTGCTGTGCAAAAGCTCTTTAGTTTAATTAGGACCCAGATATTTATCTTTGTTTTTATTGCATTTGCTTTTGGGTTTTCAGCTATGAAACCCTCGCCTAAGCCAATGTCTAGAAGGGCTTTTCAAATGCTGTCTTCTAGAATTTTTATAGTTTCAGGTCTTAAGTTTAAGTCCTTAATCCATCTTGAGTTGATTTTGTATAAGGTGAGAGATGAGGATCCAGTTTCATTCTTCTACATGTGGGTAGCCAATTATCCCAGCACCATTTGTTGTAAAGGGTGTCCTTTCCCTGCTTTATGTTTTTGTTTTCTTTGTCAAAGATGAGTTGATTGTAAGTATTTGGGTTTATTTCTGGGTTCTCTATTCTGTTCCATTGGTCTATGTGCCTATTTTTACACCAGTATCACACTGTTTTGGTGACTATAGCCTTACAGTATAGTTTGAAATCAGGTAGTGTGATACCTTCAGATTTGTTCTTTTTGCTTAGTCTTGCTTTGGCTACATGGGCTCTTTTTTTGGTTCCAAATGAATTTTAGAACTGTTTTTTCTAACTGTGAAGAATGATGGTGGTATTTTGAAGGGGACTGCGTTGAATTTGTAGCTTGCTTTTGGCAGTATTGTCATTTTCACAATATTGATTCTACCTATCCATGAGCATGGGATGTGTTTCCATTTGTTTGGGTCATCTATGATTTATTTCAGCAGTCAAAGAACACCTCTTTAAAGCAACTTGATAAAGGCCATTTTAGTTACACTAGGAACATATTGTCCTGTTCTGGCTGCCCTAAAACTCTTTTTGCCTGTGGTTCCAGGCAAGCGGACAGGCTCAGGATGAGATCTCTGGACTCAGGCAGCCCTCCCTGATGCAGAATTTGTCAGTATTCAAACTCTTTCTCCAGGAACATGTGAACGATAGGGGATTTGGCAATAGCCCCAGATTCCTCTAGTCCCTCCCTCCCCATAAGGCACAGGAGTGGGTCTGCAATCACAGGCAGTGCCGTGGGCGGGCCCTCTGCAATGCCACAGATCCTGACCTGTGGCCTCCTGAATTGAAGACAGAAATGAGGGCTGTCCTTGTTAGCTACCTCCAGGGCTCTATGCTTATTCTAGCAGACACTAAACATTTTTGGACTTCTCCTAAAAACAGCCTCGACTGTCATTCTAAAATTAAAAAACAAGCAAACTGTTTCATTACTTAATAGACAAACCTTGTGTGTGTGTGTGTGTGTGTGTGTGTGTGTGTGTGTGTGTGTGTGTTTTGAGGTGGGGAGAGAGGAAGGTTGTTGCTAAAATACTGTCACCCGGCTTGCCCAGATTTGATTCCTTCTTCCCCAGATTTTCCCAAATGGAGTTGGGCTGTTTCCAAAAACCAAATTAGTATTCAAAAACAGTTCTGAAGTTTTATCACCATTAAGGATCATTTTTTAATTTTAAATTTAAAAAATAAAATAACCCCGCACCATCAGCTTGATTGGCTGTTCCCAGAATGCAGATCCACAGTTGGAACACAGGCAGCATCCCTGGCACGAGCTGCCTCAAGGCTCTGCTGTGAGGAGAGTACCCCTCATTTGGAAGTGGTCAGTGATGCAGTCAGTCATGTATCACCTACTAAGTGCCTCAGAAACCAAATTCCAGAGGACAGAGAGGACAAATCCCAAAGAGACAGGGGCTGCCAGGGGAGAATTTGTGTCTTCAGAGGTCAAGGTCTGGCCTAGTCCCCTGCCTCTGACCCACAAAACTCTCATGAAAGAACTTGGAATGTGAGACAGAAGCAAAAATCCCTGCCAAAACAGCCATGAAGGAGCAGGAAAAATTAAGGTGACACAAAGCTTTTCTCCAATTCTCTGAGTTACAAGGCCCTGGTTCCTTCTCTGACATGACAAAGTCACCTTCTCCTGGTCTCGTTGTCCTCCTCTTCCTTCCCCAAGTTCTGCTATGTGTAAAAGATCTCTGCCCAGGCTGACCAGAGAGGAGAGTAAGATATTTTCTTCCTGGCTTTGCATGTCCATTCAGCCTCAGGCCAGGAAAGAAGTCCAGGAGTGTGTGTTGTGTGGTGATGCAATGCTCACTTCCCAGTGCTGGAGGCTCCCTCTCACTGGGTTTCTTCTCCTCCCATCAGTGTTCTCACCGGCTTGGATGCCAGGCTCTGGGCACTTGAAGTGATGACTGAGCTTTGCTCACAACCCTTAGGAAAAGGTAGCCCCAAACTAAGCATTACTAATGCATAGCTTTGCTCATTAAGACATGTCATGCTGGAGCTCCAACAGGGTATAGGAAGCTGGAGGGACAGGAAAGTGGTGGTGTAATTCAGGCAGCACTCAGTCATCAGCACGAATGATGGAAAGAGATACTGGGCTGTCGAAATGATGGATAATCAATATTCCAGAATAATGGACATTATTTGTTAGGAGACAACATGATTCTTGGCAGCTGAGTTGTCTTCTTAAAGATCTACTTGTAAAGAGCAGCCACATGAAAAGTAGACTCTTTCAGATTTAAAACTGACCATACGATACACATACAGAAAAAAAAAGTGAGAACTGGCTGTGAGGGGAAGACATGGAGGAAGTTAGAGCTCAGAAGGACCTATGACATCATTTCTCCCATTTTACAGATGAGGAACTAAGGTCCAGGGAAGCGAACAGATTGCCTTGTATCACATAATCGTTTGGTGGAAAAGCCAGAAATGGACCTGGGTTGTCTCAACACGGCACTATTCACTTGGCCACAGTAGTCCAAGGGCTTTGCCTGGAAAAGAACCATCATCCTAAGCATGTGATGCTGACCTCCCGGCAGTGGCTGCTTCTGTAATCACCACAATTTCCCAACACACAAGTCACCTCATGTGTTCCTGCACCCTGATGTCACAGCTGCCACTGAACAGCCCTGGGCCAAGTACCAAGATGATTCATAAATCACTGCCCAATTATTTAAAATCACAGCACAGTCTTTGTCAACAGCACCTTATGTGATTCAAATCAGTAGCTGCTATCAATTTCATCAAGTTCAAGTACAATCTTACTTCTTAGTATTTGGGTGGCCCTTTTAATTTTTTTCAAAAACTTCTTGATAGCTTATACCTCACTTTATGTTCACCAAACCCCATGGGTCAAAGGTAGAGGAGTGACTGGGAGGTCTACTTCATATATTTCCTTCAAGAACTGACCCCTAAGTAAACACAGTTGGCAATTGGGGCTGAGAGACTATAGCAGAGGACTCCTGAGTCACAGACGCCAGTTATTTCCACAGCAAGTTGGAAGCAGGAAAAATATGCTAAAATTCACAAGAAGTTTCAGGGGCAAGAACTTTAAGGATATTATCTGTTAACCTTCAGACATATAGAACACACTGGAGTCTGTGGCAAATTACTCAGCATCACACTTCAGTCATATCTCTCTTCCTTTTTCTTTGCTTTTTCATTAAAGCATAATTCGCACTAAGTATACAAATCATAAGGGAACAGCTGGGTGAATGTCTGCATATGTTATACACTAATATAATCACTGGACCAAGATTTAGAACATTTACAGCTACCCAGAAGGCTCCCTCATGCCCCCTTCCAGTCAAGAATAGCTACTACTCTGACCTCTATTCCATACATTAGGTTTGTTTGATCATATAAGTAGGAGAATACGATATGTATTATCTTATGTCTGGTGTCTTTTCACAATCTTCTAAGATGCTTCTGTGCCATTAGTGTGACAATAGTGTGCTCTTTTATCTTTTCTGTATAACATTCTGTGGCATTGATATACAACATATTTATCCATTCTACTGTTGTTGGAAACAACATTTTGGTTGTTTCCAGTTTGGGGCTGTTATGAATAAAGCTGATACGAACATTCTTGTACGTGTTTTGTTTTGTTTTGTTCACAGACGGAGTTCAAATCTATTGGGTATATCCAGGTGTAGAATTATGGGTTCATGGTGTATACAAAATAGATATCATGGAAATTCTCTTTAAAGTGCTGTATAAATATACACTCCCACCAGCAAAGTAAGTTCCAGGAGCTCCATAGTCTCACCAAAACTTTATATTATTGGTAAATAATCATTTTTAAAGTATCACTGGAAAAGATGGTACCCCACGTATGTTTCCAGATATCTGATGTTAGTCTTTAAGCAGTTTTTTTTAATCTAACAATTTTACTTCTTGAAGATAGTAAACCACCCAACCATTGCAGACTACACTGAGATGTTCAGAGAGCTCTGAATATATATTTAACATATTCAGAGACATACTAAATATCTAAGGATTTCACTGTCTCCTTCTTCATGGGTAGATATCACTAAGGTATCAGCAGCCCAGAGCACCTCCCTCTAATCTCTGTCCTGGAAAATATTAAAGATGAGCCGATCAGGAACTTTAATTTGTACACTACCATAAGTCGATAAGATCTGGTCACACGGGCTCTCCATTAGAAAGACTATTTCTATGTCCTGAATGGTAAACGTTATCCCCAAAATAGGTAAGTGAGTTGTTATTCATTTCACTTGTTTTTGTGTGGCTTGGCAAATATTAATCAGTTATCAAGCAACATACATTTATAAAGCACACATTCTGTTACTGAGCTAGACATTCTGAAAGTTCCTTGAGGGGGCAGGGCTCCAGAACCCATCACATGGAATGTTGTCATCTGCCTTCTTTTTCTCACTTTACCCATCCAACTCCTTTCACAGATGAAATGAGGTTAAAACAAACTTCAATGATGACCTTGGCTTTAGAGGGGAAAGCAAGACCTAAAAGAGGTTTCCTGGAGAATGAAAACAGAAGAGGGGAGAACAGCCCTTCCCATAGGGCCATGGTGATAGAGTGAATGAATGATTGAAGGTGACGTGATTATTACAACCTCTGATCTTCTTTAGAACAGAAGACCAAGCTCTATCTTATCCTTTTTCCAACCTCCACCCATCACGACCTTCCTTCTCCCTTGCTACTTCTTCTTGGTGCCATTGTCCAGGAGATTGAAGTAGAGCATCACATCCCACGCCGAATCACCAAGTGCAGTGCCTAAGACAAGACATATTCCCTGACCTTACAAAACATATCAACCTTAAGGAATATGTCTCTAGTTGGGTGCAGAAAGTGAGAAGGGGCTCTGTTCTAAATGCAGGGTGCAAACTAGAGTATGAGTCACTATGGACAGGCATTGAGCTGATCCTTAAAGCAGACAAGACTTAAGGCAGAGCAGTGAAGCAGACGTGGAGAGTGCTCTGCCCTCTAGCAGAGCAAAAGACAAAAGTAGGAAGAACATGGGACCCTTGGGATCTGTGAATAGACAGCACAAGCCTATCTAAGTGGCTTTCCATGCCACCATGATGCTGGGGTACCATTCTGCTAATGCTCCTGAGTATGGCTGACCTTCCTCAAACAAAAGCTGCCTGAGCACAATGACTGTGACTTTTAGGAATTTTCTTAACACCCAAATATGAGCATGCTGAATATGGCTGTACACAGTTTTGCTTGTAAGCCTCTAGGCCCTCAATTTCACAATTCATAGTTTCTGCTTGGCTCTATAGATGTCGAATGCAAATGACTGAAAACATCTCCATGATTTTCTGGGTTGGAAAGCTGCTTCTATCCCCGTGCAGAGATATAACCAAGCCAACAGGGCAGCTAACATAGGGGAGGGGACAGGGAACAAGCACACAATGTTTAGGCCAATGAGGTGACTCTGGACCATAGAACTCTTAAGGAGCAGTTGAAAAGGACACAGTGAGCATCTGAGAAGGAGGTAAGTAGGAAGACCTCGGCACCATACCACAGCCACCCACATGAAGTTCTTGGATTACAATGCTCCCCTGCAGAAAGCTCACTTCTTCTCCAAATAGCTTTTGGGGCCTAAATCAAGGTTTTTCAGGGCTCTGTAGTCTTATTCTATCATGAAGGACCTTCTACTTCTTGTTACTTGGTTTAAATTTTCATTCCATTTTCCTGCTTCCCACTATGGTCAACTCAGAGGAAACATTTGCCCTCTGGATGGGGCAGAAGTATAACTACCACCTTTGAATTGCCAAGAAGTAAAATGGCATTGAGCTAAGGCTTCCATTCTCAGTCCAAAAGTTTATTTCACCTCAGGCTTCTGTGTTTGCTATCGAAATAGTCTCTATGGAAAACCCATCTTTTTCAGGTCCAAATATCTTTTAATATACAAAAAGGAGCAAGTGGAGAGAGGGGTGAGAAATGGCCACCAGACAAACAAGTATAACATTGGTTGACAGCACCTACATCTCAACATCCCAGTCTTCTGGTTTTCTTTGTTCATAAACTGAACTTATTCCACTGATAAACGTGACTATAGTAATTATTAATAACTTGAGAAAAGTTAGTGTGACACATAAGTAAGTGCTTCTTGAGGGTGGGGAGTTGGCCTTAGTCATTGCCAGCACCTACCATACACCTGCCACACATAAAAGTACTTAATAAATATTGAGGGAATACATGAATGAAGAAAGGCAATAACTGAGTAACTTAAAACATATTCTACACATCAAGGACATAAATTCTTAAGGGACACAAAATAATGAAGAGATTTAGCCTCTAAAACTGTGGAATAAGCGTAATAAAGTAAATGAAGCATAAGAGAAAGAAAAAAAATAAGAAGACATGGATCAACCAAAAAGGATAAAACACTGCCAAAAAAGGCTGTGTGATAGTAATAACTGCTGTCCTCAATTAGCTGAAGGACTTCAAGTAGAAATGAAATTGTATAGCTTTGCATTACTCTAGAGGGTTGAACTAAGATCAATATGCCTAAATTAGGCAAAGTCAGATTTCAATTACATAAAATAATTTACTAACAATTAGATCTGCCCAACAATAAAATTAGCTGTCTCATGGAGTCATGAGCACTTTGTCACTGAAGATATGAATTACCATCACTCAGAGATCATCTAGAGGCAATTCCTGCCTCAAGTGGAAAGTTAGACTAAATGGACTTTAAGATCTCATTCATAACTAAGTTTCTACTAATCTAGAACTCTGCGGTGAAAAGTAGGTAACATCAAGCAAAGCAGACTTCCTGAAAGAGGGAAGTTTGGGGTCAGATTGAGAAAGTAACAGAGAATGGTAAATTAGCCGAGTTTAGAAACATAGGTACATATTGGAGTGTAGGGTCCAGAAACCTCACTAAGGGGAGGAGGATTAGAAAAAATCACTCTAACAGTATAACTGGTCTCAGGGACACTTTAAGGTCCAGAGATATTATCCTCAGAAACATCTATTTAGAGTAAATTGGAGTCTTCCTAAACTGGCAGGTAATCCTAACCTGAATAAAATTGAAATGGGAAAATCTTATCAGATATTTAACAAGTTGAGGCAATATGGAGAGGCAATACAGTTGCAAATTAAAGGAAGCCAATAACAACGCAAGTCTACCCCACAAATCTGCAACCAATTTGAAACTTATGAAGGGTGATCTCTGAGCTGCCTTACCACAAAAGTACCCATCCTGGCAGCCTGGGGCTCCTGTCATTATCGAACCAGGGGTCATTATTTTATGAATTCCATATTGTAGTTGAGCCAAATAGACAACAGCACCTTCTTTCATTTCACTTGGATAATGGCCAGATACAAGTCGCTTTACTATGACTTAAAGAGTACTGTGCCCATCTGTTCACAATTGATGGGAATAATTGAGGGGTAGAATGTGCCAGGCACTCTTGGACAAGCCTACAGAAGTGGGCTAGGGGCTTTCTTGGCCATTTGCCATGTGACAATGATTCCCTCATCTGTGAACATATGGAGTAGATGAAACTGTCACTTGGAGAGCATGGTACAGCAGAGCTTGGACCATTCCATTTTTACAAGAAACTGCACATGAGTTATAGCAAGTTAATAGCCTTTACATCTTGGTTACATCATGAGAAATTCTTCCAAGCTTGTGACTGTGTAAATTCTCTTAGGAGAATCTGCCCTTCTGCCCCAAATCAGAAAGAAGTTATAATTGGATGTCATCTTTGTCTACCATCTTGGATTTAAAACACAGAGGCAAATCACCCCAAAGAAGAACAGTGGCCAGGGGATGTCCTGAGACCACACACAAACCTCCGTTTTCCACCTCTCAAGGTGCACGTGTGGTAGGAAGCAGGAAGGAGCCTCAAATAAAGGAATCCTTTATTTTTGGAAAATTAATAAAGTTTGGAAAATTTCACTCACGATTAATCTTTTAAATAGAGAAAAGAAAAAAAAAACAGAATCATTAATTTGAGGACTGGCAAAAGCAAGGAAATCTCTCCCAATTCTTGGCCAGACATTCACAAAACCATGATTCTCTTCTACTCAACATTTTGTGTATCAAGGCAAACCATTAGGGCAAAACAGATGTTGCTAAAAGGCAACCTAGAGTCAGAAGAGAATATTAGTAGGTAAGTTGTCGAGATTTGGGGGTACAAGGTGGTAGAGTCACCTCCTTTTCCTCCAAACCTGCCTTAGAGTCAGGACGCAAACCAAGATGCAGCCTCTAACTCATGGAACCACTCCTGCTCAAAGCAGAAACACCTAATCACGACAGCCCAGTCCTAATTAAGCAGAGCGGCTGATGGCCTAACTCTGAGTCATCCAGGCTCCTGACAACTCCTCTTTACTCTTCCTAAGTAGTAGTTCCCTGCCGCTCACAGGGGAATCAAAGGCAAGGAGTGGAAGAAATTGACTCCAAGTCACTTTGCTTTTTGTGGGCCGTTGTGTAATTAACTCCAAGTCACTTTGCTTTTTGTGGGCCGTTGTGTTGACAGCATTTCTAGGAAAGGGGGATTATACTGTAAGTTAAAATGAGGTGTTTGTGTTTCCTCTGGACCTCCCTTAGATTCCCTCAAATGTCCAGGAATAAGGAAGAGTGGTCCTGGATGAAAGTGCCTGCCTACACAGCCAGGCTCGGCACTACAGCCCTCCGCCCACCACATCACAGCTTCCTCTCATCTGCATGACAGCTCAAGGTCACCAGCTCCTGGAGGCTTGCTCATTCACTACACTATCTGTGACCCTGGGCTTCCTCCTTCCCTTCAAACTCTTCTGTCATCATAATATCAGTACCTTTGAGTCATTTCATGTGTAGTTGTCTGTTCTCATGATTAGAAACTAACGTGAAAACGTAAGCCGCCGCCAGGTGGCCAAGCCTGTAACCCAGCACTTTGGGGAGGCCGAGACGGCGGATCACGAGGTCCAGGAGATCGAGACCATCCTGGCTAAACACGGCTGAAAACCCCGTCTCTAACTAAAAAAATATACAAAAAATCTAGCCGGGCGAGGTGGCGGGCGCCGAGTCCCAGCCTACCGGGAGGCTGAGGCAGGAGAATGGCGGTAAACCCCCGAGGCGGAGGCTGCAGTGAGCTGAGATCCGGCCACTGCACCCAGCCCGGGCGACAGAGCGAGACTCAAAAAAAAAAAAAAAAAAAAAAAAAAGAAACTAACGTGAAAGAACAAGAGTAGGAAACTTGTAATCCAAGGTCCTAGAATCAAGTTTTCCAAACTTGAAAAGATATATATCAATCAGAATTTTTCATTAGGATTCCTTTATTTTTTCCTCAATGTTATGTTAAGAAATACCTCTAACCCAATATTACCTCAACTCTTTTCTCAGCCACTATTGGTCAGGAAGCCATGCCATTGCTAGGAAGTCATGGGCAAATCGCTTCACCTTTTTGAGATTCAGTTTCCTCATCTGTAAAAGGGCAATGATAATCCTTGCTTTACTGATTCAGAAGGCTACTGTGGATTTCAAATGGGTTAAATCATGTGAAACCCTCTTGTAAATTGTAAATCACCCTATTTCTGTTGCTAGTACAGAGGCCATGTCTCTTCCTTATACTCCAGGTTCTGAACTAGGGTTGTGCCCCGATCTGTAGGCTCAGCAAGATTTGCTTCAAATGTCACTGAATTCCTTGTCCCTACAATGTTAAACACAAACCCTCTCCCACGCATTACCATATACAGGTATACCTCAGAGGTACTGAGGGTTTGGTTCCAGACCACCACAATAAAGTGAATCACATGAATTTTTTGTTTTCCGAGTGCATATGAAGTTATGTTCACACTATGTTATAGTCTATTAAGTGTGCAATAGCATTATGTCTTTAAAAAAGTGCATATTTTAGTTAAAAATATTTCACTGCTAAAAAACGCTAACAGTCATCTGAATCTTCAGCAATTCATAATCTTTTTGCTGGTGGAGGGTCTTGCCTCAACGTGGATGGCTGCCAGAAATTAGCATAGTGGTTGAAGGTGGGAGTGCCTGTGGCAATTTATTAAAATAAGACAACAACGATGTTTACCACATTGATTGACTCTTCCTTTCATTAAAGGTTTATCTACAGCATGTGATGCAGTATGACAGCATTTTTCCCACAGTAGAAATTCTTTCAAAACTGGAGTGAATCCTCTCAAAACCAGCTGCTGCTTTATCAACCAAGTTTACAGAAATCTTCTGTCATTTCAGCAATGTTCACAGCATCTTCACCAGAAATCAATTCCACCTCAAGAAACCACTTTCTTTGCTCATCATAAGAAGCAGCTCCTCATCCATTCCATTTTCATCATGAGATTGTAATAATTCAGTCACATCTTGAAGCTCCACTTCTAATTCTAGTTTTCTTGCTATGTCTTCCACATCCGTGGTTACTTCTGCCACTGAAGCCTTGAACCCTTTAAAGCTATCCATGAGGGCTGGAATCAACGTCTTCCAAACTCCCATTAATGTTGATATTTTGACCTCCTCCCACGAACCACAAATGTTCTTAAGGCATCTACAATGATGAATCCTTCTCAGGTTTTCAATTTACTTTGCCTAGATGTATCAGAGGAATCACTATCTAAGGCAGCAATAGCCTTATGAAATGTACTTCTTAAATAATAAGACGTGAAAGTCAAAATCAGTCCTTGATCCATAAACTACAGAAAGGAAGTTGTGTTAGCAGGCATGAAAGCAACATTTATCTCCTTGTACATCTCCATCAGAGCTCTTGGGTGACCAGCTGTATTGTCAATGAGCAGTAATATTTTAAAAGGGATCTCTTTTTCTGAGCAGTAGGTCTTAACAGTGGGCTTAAAATATTCAGTAAGCCATGCTGTAAACAGATGTACTGTCATCCAGGCTTGTTGGATTCAGGATTTGGGGGAATGGTAAATGAGCACTGGGTTCAACTTAAAGTCACCAGTTACATTAGCTTCTAACAAGGGAGTCAAGCTGTCCTTTCAAGCCAGAGAGTGACTTCTCTTCCCTACATTCTTCCAATAGAAGGCTATTTCATTTACACTGAAAATCTGTTGTTTGTTATAGACTTCTACATCAGTTATCCTCTAGATAACTTGCTTCAGTTTTTACATCAGCACTTGCTGCTTCACCTTGCATTTTTAGGTTGTAAAGACTGCTTCTTTCCCTCAGTCTCACGAACCAACCTCTGCTAGCTTCAAACTTTTCTTCTGCAGCTTCCTCCCCTCTTTCAGCTTTCATAGAATTGAAGAGAGTTAGTGCTTTGCTGTGGATTAGGCTTTGGTTTAAAGGAATGTTGTTGCTGACTTGATCTTCTACCCAGATCGCTAAAACTTTATATCAGCGATAAAGTTGTTTCCCCTTCTTATCATGTGTGTGTTCACTGAAATAGCACTTTTAATTTCCTTCAAGAATTTTTCCTTTGCATCCACAACTTGGCTAACAATTTGACACAGGCTTTCAGCCTATGTTGGCTTTTTTTTTTGAGACGGAGTCTCTTTCTGTCACCCAGGCTGGAGTGCAATGACATGATCTCGGATCACTGCAACCTCCGCCTCCCATGTTCAAGCGATTCTCCTGCCTCAGCCCTCGAGTATCTAGGATTACAGATGGGTGCCACCATGCCTGGCTAATTTTTGTATTTTTTGTAGGGACTGGGTTTCACCACGTTGGTCAGGCTGGTCTCAAACTCCTGCTCCTATGATCCACTCGCCTCGGCCTCCCAAAGTGCTGGGATTACAGGTGCGAGCCACTGCACCCAGCCACTATCCTGGCTTTTAACATGCCTTCCTCACTAAGCTTCATCATTTCTAGCTTTTGATTTACTGTGAGGGATGTATGACTCTTCCTTTCACTTGAACACTTAGAGGCCACTGTAGGATTATTAATTGGCCTAATTTCAGTATTACTGCATCTCAGGGAATAAAGAGACCTGAGAAGAGAGGGAGAGATGAGAAAATAGCTGGTAGGTGGAGCAGTTAGAACACACACAATTATTAAGCTTGCAGTTTTATATGGGCATGGTTTGTGGTGCCCCCAATCATAATAGTAACATCAAAGATCACTGATCACAGATAACCATAATAGATATAATAATAACGAAAGTTTGAAATATTGTGAAAATTACCAAAATGCGACATAGAGACACGAAGTGAGCACATGCTGTTGGATAAACAGTGTTGACAGACTTGCTCAATGCAGGGTTGCTACAAAACTTCAATTTGCAAAACATGCAATATGTGTTAAGTGCAATAAAGTGCAATAAAGTGAGGGATGCCTGTACACTCAGAAGTCAAGCTTCCAAGCATATCATTATAAAAATGCACACCAAGAAGGCTCCTGCAGCCTGGCTTTGTGCACCCCCACATATGAGACAGGAGAGCAGATCAGGACCTCAGAGTCTGCTGAAGGACACGACCACAGAGCAGAGTGGTATTCAGCCTCCACCAGCACTGCAGACTGCACTGGTATATTCAGCTGCACTGCCCAGAAAGCAACTATCTTTCATGATAGCCAGGAATTTTTTCTCTTTCTCTTCAGCACCACCACCTGCAGAACTTCAATCACAACCACTGCAGCCAAACTCCCTGGCACCACTCATCTCACCATTTGGCAAGTGAAAAGCCCAAAATTCTCTCACTGGAACTTGTTTCTAGAGTCATAACTAAAATCTCTCATTGCCCAACAGAGAGCACCCGGGAGACCAAAGGGAGAAGAATGCCTTGTGACATCTGAAGCCACTAATTACCCATCTTCCCTGAAGCAATGAGCTGACAGTATCCTGTCTTTTTTTCTGAGTGTCTGCTAACAGGTCTGCCTGTGATTAGGAGGAGCACTTACACTGCTACTAAGTCACTCTGCACCTTCAACAGCTGACACCTATAAGCAGCTCCTTTGTTTTACAGCAAAGCGAATTCAATAATTAATGGCCTTACGGAGAATTCCAATCCACAGCCTCTTTCAACAGGGCTCCAAAAGCATCCCCAAACTGTAAAATTGTTTCTTCAAGTAGAAATAAATCACCACTTCTTGTACTTTATCATACAACCAGGTTCCATGGGTCCCAGAGTCAACCCTTCCCTAATGGTCTGATAAAGGAGATAAGAAATAGCTGAGTGCTCATGAGTGACTTGTGCAATATTTTACAAATATGAGAGAGAAATAAATAACACAGTGCTGTGGACATGGCAATGATATCCTCTGAAAAACTTAAAATGCCCTCTCTACTGCCACCCAATTTCTATCATGTTTTAAATATCTAACTCAAGCTTGACTTCTTCCATGAGGTAGCTTTTCTCTGACTACTCCAGCCTAGAAAAATTTATTCATTCAACATTTCTTTATTGAGCATCTACTGCATACCAGACACTGTGCTCGATTCTGGAAATAGAAAATATAAACAATCAAAACCTCTATCTGATGGCTACATTCTCTAGTTTACTAATGGAAGTACTGTTTATACTCCCGCATCTTTCATATATAGCATTTCCTGGAACTCATATTACTCTTCATTTTACGAAATAATTATTAACATATCTTTTTAAGTAGCCATTTCTGATTTTTCTTTTTTTTTTTTTGAGATGGAGTCTCACTCTGTTGCCCAGGCTGGAGTGCACTGGCATGATCTTGGCTCACTGCAACCTCTGCTTCTTGGGTTCAAGCAATTCTCATGTCTCAGTTTCCCATGTAGCTGGGACTACAGGGTGCACCACAACACTCAGCTAATTTTTGTACTTTTTTTTAGTAGAGATGGGGTTTTACCATGTTGGCCAGGCTGGTCTCAAACTCCTGACCTCAAGTGATCCACCTGCCTTGGCCTCCCAAAGTGGTGGGATTATAGGAGCGTTTCTGATTCCTTTTATATTCTGCTAAGAGAAGGTGCTGCATAAATATACATTGAATGAATAGTTAGCTAATTATGTGAAATATATATACATATATATATACACACACGCATACATATATATTTAGTTTTCCTATCTGGATTGTAAGTTTCTTCAAAAGCAGAGATTCTTCTGTTCACATTTCTGTATCTTCTAGAGCATCAGCACACTTCTAGGCACATGGCTCATTCTTAGTACATACTTAAATTCAGTAATTCTGCTAGAAATGGGAGTTCCTATTCTACATTTATACCATTAATCGCACTCTAGATTTAGAAAACGGGAAGTCTAAGGCAAAGGAAAACAATACGGTCAGTTCTAAGTAACAGTTCCCTCAACATGCTAGCTAAGCTTTCTCTCTGACCAAAGCACTGTGTTTTTGAGAGAGGAATATTTCATCCGTGGGGATTTACCTAAACCACCTGTGGACTGCAAGAAGAAAACCAGAATGGAATTAGAGCAGCAAGGCTGACTCTGGACAGCAAGACCACCCATAGAAACATCCCTCATGTGACCCACACTGGATCTGCCTGCCAAAGGACCACCAACCCAGGGTCAGAGCCACCTGCCCTGTCGGGGAAACGGCTACAGCCCAAACCAGTCCAGGAAGGCCTGGGGATCCTCATCACCCCGTGTACCCACACTGCTGTCTTTTGTTTCAGCCTCTTGAAATCCATCTCCTAGAATAACCAGCTTTGTTCTGATAAACCACAACTAAGAAAGTCAGTGAACTGGGGCTGACCTCTGTGGGGAGATGGGTCAATCAATATCCTCTACTACCTTAGGTGAGATTAGGTGGATTGAAGTTCTCCCAGTCCCCAAGGTATGAGCACACCATTAGCATTGGTAAAGCATACCCAAGCAGCAGCCCAGGAATGGCATCAGGACATTGTGTATCACCCCCAAAGGCATTAACCTGAATCAGAGCATTCTAAGTTCTAGACACCCTCGAAAGCTGTCTCAGAGTTTGCCATCTGAAAATTCAGAGAACTTACCCTGAAGCCCATCCTCCCTACTCCTCAAATCAGAAAGTGCCCCAGGACCTTCAAAATCAACCTTAAATAACCAAAAATTAGATATCATTTCCAGACACAATGCCAGATCATGCTTCAGTCCTACCAGATCTGAATGATCTGATCCCTGCTCATGTTGAGACAGCCTGAAAGTAGTCCTGCCTCCTCCCCCATCCTTGTGATCTGAGACAGATCCTGAGGAAGCTGCTCTTGGAAGCCAGCAATGGCATTTAGTCATGCAAAGCAATGAGCTGACTTCATTTTCCTCAATAAATATTTCATTGAGATTCAGAGAAATAACAGAAATCTTATTCATGAGATTTATGTTTGTCTTAATGATTCACAGCATAATTTGTTCCAATTAAATATTTATTTTAATATCTTCTTGGGTCTGAAAACTTCTGTCCCTTTATCAGTGAGTCTGTACCATCAGTCCCCTCACAGATGTGAAGACATTGGGAACAGTCTAATTCTTCTCTGAAGTGGGAGTTTTTCCTTTCCAGCTCCCTCTTAATGAGAAGCGTGCACCACATCTGTGCTACAGTTGCACTGTCTCTGACACATCCCCCAGGGCCCTGTCAGTCAGCTTCCACTCCCTGCTGCCTCTCGCCTTGCAGGTCTCAAACCTATACACATTCTTAAAAGGCTTACCTGCTCAGCTATCTCTCCCACCTCTCCCAGCCACAGAATCCCAGAGACATTCTCTGTAAAACAAGGTGGGGGCTGAAGGGAGGAAGAAAGCTGGGCTCTCATTGCAGTATGATGAAAAGGAGACTGGAATTGGAACAAAGAGCTCTGAGTTCAAGTTCCAATGTCACTACTCCATGGACATACAGTCTTACGATGGTCACTCAACTGGCCATGTCCTACTTGTAAAATGGGGATATATATACTGTTGAAAGACTCAAGTGAGATAGATGGTGGACATGCTTTATAAACTGTAAAGAATGACAACTACCTCCCAGAGTTATGACAATTAAATGAGAAGATAGATTTCCAGTGTTTGGAACAAATCTGGTATACAATAAATGTTCAAGTAAGACATCATTATAAAAATATGAGAAATTAAATATATTTACTTTTTTTTTAGAGTACAATGACTATTTAGGCCTCACTGCCTGGCATTTACATGTGGCCTAAGGGAACATGTCCCATTACTCGCATAGAGAGATGCACAGAAGTCTTAGGAATCTTCAGAGCCCATGTGAGGGACAGAGGGTTTCTTTGGATACATGGAAGTGTCCCCTGCAAGTCCACAGAATGCTTCTGGGGGCTGGAAAGTTGTACTTTTAAAATGTTCACATGCATATCTTTGCAGTCTCCTGCAGAAACCCTCTCTCCCACAGAGATGGCATAATCCTAACTCAGTTGCTAAAACTTCCCTAGATCCTAAGAAAAGCATTCCCTGTTTACTTCACAGGGAGTAAAGTCTAAGCCACACACCCCCCTCAGCCCCAAGAACAACCCCCTCCAAGTGGTAGCCAGAGCCATCTGCCGTCTGTGGTCCCTCTGTCCTGTCCCCCAGCTGCGAGTCCCACCACGTAGTCTCCCTGAAATATGGCCCAGGCACAGATGGAAGTGTCTCCTGCATCTCCACAGAATGTTTCTGGGGGCTGGAAAGTCTGACAGTCACCCCGAGGGAAGGCACTCCCCTCTGTCTACCTCCATGCCAGCCCTCAGGGAGGTTTCCTGGATGATCCCTAAGAGGAGGCAAGATGGGTCTGGGAGGAGGGAATGAGTAGATTCCCAAGACAGCTTAAAACCCAAAGAGATTTTACATTCAACATTAATTAAATGTCATTTCTAAGATTTTTAAATCCCTGGAACTGTGAGAAAGATTTACAATGCTAAAGCAAAAAAGGCTTCTGAGAAGTAATTATAAAGGCTTATAAGTTAATAATGGCTTTGTACCTTGTACTACTAGAGCTAATTCCATTATCTGAGAAACTAAAAACTAATGTTCAGTAACTTGGTGAATGCCTCAATCCGAAGCTTCTGAAAGAACGATGCCAACAGCGTTCTTGGCCACCACATCATGTTAAGTAATTCTCTCCTCCAGGAAGCCATCCCAGAATATCTCTCACCAAGTCTGAGTCATCCATTCACTCTAAACACCACCCACCCCACTCCCCCGACACACACACTGCCTTAATGTTCCTCTACTTCTTCCGGAAGAATCTTAAATTAACACAAGAGTGCATTATTTTAGCACCTATAAAAGGATCAGCTGAGTGATATTAGCCAAAAGGAATGAATGAACTGTTCAAGGTGTCAAGGCACTACAAGGGTCACAGAGATTCTGAGCAGGAGGCACTTTGTAGCATCTTTCAAATCACACCAATTCTGTCTTCTCCAGAGATGACCCTTAAGAAATGTTTTAGTTATTTAAATATAAAATAATTGCTGATTCTCCCCACCCCCAGTATGTTCAAGGGAAAAAAAAAAAAAAGTCTTTTCTTCTCCATAAAATAAATTCCTAGTATAGACCCCCCAGCTCAGGGCAGCAGGTCAACAAAATACACTTGACCACACATCAGCCAGACCCCCCTTCTCCCTCCGAGCTGATGCAGATCAGAAGGAAGCCTACAAGGTCTGAAATCTGACCTTCCATCTGTCACTTGATCTTCCATCTGCCACTTCCCCAATTCAACAGGGGCTAGGGGCTGGAGGACAGAGCAAGAGAGATCTCCAGGGATCCACTTGGTGGTGAGTAGATGTTAATTTGGACTCCAAATAGGATAGAGGTAACTCTGCTTCAAAGCAAGAGGCCTAAGGTCACAGCTAAACATACTTTGGTGGGCAAAGGAGACTTCAAGATGTTACTGAACAGCGCAACATCTGACTCTGCCTCCAGCAATCTACAGTATAGGTACAGTAGTCCCTCCTTATCCGTGGTTTTATTTTCCACAGTTTCAGTTACCTGTGATGTAGTACAATAAGATATTTTGAGAGACAGCGATACCACAGTCTCATAACTTCCATTATATTGTTATAATTGTCCTATTTATTATTAGTTATTGCTGTTAATCTCTTACTATTCCTAATTTATAAATTACACTTTATTGTAGGTATGAACATACAGGGAAAAACATAGTATATTTAGGATTCAGTACTATCTGTAGTTTCAGGCATCCACTGGGGATCTTGGAACCTACCCGCCTCAGATAAGGGGAAACTACTATATTCTATCATCATTTCTAGATAGAAGAGAGGAAAGGACACAAGATTTAAGATAAGAAATGCTAGGTTCAAAAGTAATTATGCATACCATTATCCAAGCTGAATGACTTTGTCAAGTCACTTAACTTATTTCAGCCTCAGTTTCCTGATCTGTAAAATAGGATCTGTACTATTTTGAGGGTTGAGATAAGCACTTAGGACAGTTCCTAGCACATAGGAAGTACTTAATCAATGTCAAAAAAAAAAGTACTAAGTGATAACACAACCAGTATCAACAGGCCACATTCTTCAAGTTCTTTTCCAGTACAAGACTAGATTTTTATTATCTGTCTATGCTATTTTTGCTGGCCCTTGCATGACTAATAAAATGCTAGTAAAAGACTACCAGCTGGAACAGAAGATGTGGTCTCTAGCCATGACCAGAGAGAAGATATCTGTCCACCAGAGGGAAGAGAGCTAGGCTGCAGCCTTGGCCTCATGAATAACATCCAGGCCAACTAAGCCAGCAGTACCATATGGATATTCTAAAACATCACTGTCACTGTAAGATACATATGCACCATACCCTTCATTTGAGTACAGAAGTTTTAAGTCACCAAATTTGATTCTTTGTGGACCATACACTGATAAATAGATCTTATCTTTAAAAATGCATCCCCATTTTTGTTGACAATCCTGTCTCCCACAGTGAGAAATGTTCCTGGAACCAGGGTCTGTTTCAGGAAACCAATTTAAATTCATGAAGCTTCTGGTATTTATGATAAAATGGAAGTAAATCTAGTTGAAGCAAAGACCTATATTCCCAAGATAACTGACCATTCATTTATTAGTTGCTGCCCCTAGCTAACACCCAAACCACAAGCTGCCTTTGCTCTACCTCCCTGCAGAAACCCTGGTCATTCAGAAGTACCAGGGTGAAGCTGAAAAAGAAGGGGGAACAAACAGCTTTAAATCAAGGGAAACACCCTCTACAGCCAAGGTCAACACCCAAGAGGGGCAGCAGGGCTTGGACAGTGGCGGAAAGACTCCACCCATACAGCACTTTGAACAGAAGCTCTCTTCCAACTGGAGGCATAGAGCTAGCTGCTAATCTGACGCACGCCCAAAACAGAGAAGTGGGTAAAAATAAAATTACGACTGCTCCCATGAGAAGGCCAGGAAGAGAACATATTGAAACAATCATGGCCTGCAGCCCTGCCTAACACCAGTGCTGCTAAGTGACCTCAGCCAAAGGCAGGAAAGGATTGATCAAGTTACTTTTCTTGCTGAAAATCTCCCAATGGCTGCCTACAGACTACTGAATAAAATCCTAGCATGGGACCTAAAGGCCACCCAACCAACCTTTCCAGCTTTCTCTCTCAATATTTCTAATCCCCTTCATACACATTCACAATGTGTATAAAACACACATACAGACTATTTCCCAAATTCTGCCTTCTTCTGTAGGCCTCCTCTATCTCCACAGGCCCAACTTTTACCCATCCTTTAAGGTCCTTTCAAGATCCAGTCCACAGCGGAAATTCTCCTCCTCCTTTTCTCTGCTCCCAGGGCACTTTCTAACTGGTAATGCCTTCCCTTCACTGTCATTCTCATGAAGACAAAGATTCTGCCCGTCTTGTTCACACTCATAATAGTGCCTGCACAGGGTAGGCATTCAGTAAATATTTGTTAAATTGGGGAATACTACCTCACTGACAGGAAGCTTCTTTGGTGACCTGAATTTCCTAGCCTTCACCAGACAAAACATCCACATTAACAGAGGCAATTCCAATTCCACTGGCTTTGGCCTGATCTTCTACCTCATGCTGCACCTCAGCCCTACTCACATCTCCCCATACTCATTCCTGCTCGCAAGGCATTGTCAGCCATACCTGCCATGTCCTTCCTCTGCTGCTCTAGCTGCCCGCTGTTGCTGGAAGATGCCTGAGGTGCCCTCTGTGAGGACACCAGCATCGGATCCAGAGTGCTGGCTCCAGGGTTTTCAAACCCCCAATATTCCAAGTGCCAAGTAGCCTGAGTTCCCAGAGTCTTCACTATGCCAGGATCAAGCCCTGATGGAAGCTAAGTCCATCTTCCCCACAGTGTTCACAAGATCAGCATCATCTGTCCCCATATGTCACACAGGGTCCTCATGAAAACAGCAGACAGCTCCTTCAACTTTTGCACAGAGTTCCTCTCCCAGGGCTCAGATGTGAGCCCATGGCATTGGCTAAAGAAGAACCCCTGGGAAAAAGAGCTCATGGTATCCCCAAAACCCATTTCTCCCTCCCATCCAAATCCAAGGGGTGCTTGCCTCTGATGAAATGGCCAGAACATATCCAAATGCTGACAATGGCCACTTTGAAGACTGAAGCTGCACTTCTACCTCTGACATAACTCTTCTCCCAACTTGCTCCCTCAAGCCTGGTCCCTCATCCGGCTGCCTGAGGTGGTGACAAAAGGCTGCCTTTTAACTCTTTCTCTTACCTTTCTCCTTTTAAAAATATATCTACCCAGGGCCTACTCTCTACCCTTCCAGCACTACCAAAGACCCTGTTGCCTCAGCTCCTTTCTTTCTGGGTTGAGACAGATATTCACCATGGCCCTTGGATCCTTCTCTCCTGAAGTGGTTGACAAGAATGGGTTTCAGCAGATACTGCCCAGACTATGATGATTTATCGATGCTGAAGCCTTCTAATGCCTGCCAATTCATGTATCCATTATTCTGGGCTGGGCCACTCAAGCTCTTAATCTTAGGAGAAGGAACTCCAGTGAGGCAGGATGTACCTTGAGCCTCGCTGAGGCTGAGCCAGCAGGGCGCTTGCTGAGATAGCAGGGCACCTGCCCCCTCTGAGGCAGCCCAGCTCAGCCACCTGGCCAGTAGTCTCAAGGTGAGGAGGCGGGGCCTTAAAAGAAACTACCGATGGCTTCACTCCTGCAGGAAACGCATCCCAGTCACAAGCAGGCACACAGGTATAGCCTGAAGCTGAAGTTTCCCCCAGGGCCTTGGGCCACACTTCAAGAGAAATGGAAGTTAGTCATCGACTCTCTTCCCCAATCCAACTTTTGATTATCCTCTTTCAAAGCCCAGATCCCCACATGCATATTATGTCTCCGCACCCTTTCAAAACTTGCCTTCCCAAGCCTTCAGTCCCCAGAGTGTCTTATAACCACTCCTCCATCCCCTTCTCATCCAAAAGTTAGATTTTAGGCAATACAGGTTAAGAATTAATAACTAACATTTATTGAGCCTCTAACATGTGTAACATCGCCTAATCCTTACAGTAGCACTATAAGGTAAACATAGGATATGACTGGCATCTTACAGATGAGGAAACCAAGGCCTAGAGAGGCTGTGACATGCCCAGTGTCACACAATAGTAAGTGGTGGAGCTATGAGCTAAACCAGGCCATTTTTATTTCAAAGCCTTCTCCCACTTCACTACTCAGCATACTGCCTGAAAAGCAAGCCAATCAGCTAAATAAACCTCGTCACTGGGCTTGACACATCCAAATTTATTAACTTTTTTTCCTTTGGTTTTTTTAAAGGAGTCTGGTCACATAAATCAATAGCTTTAACTGGTGGGATTGAAGAATGAAATGGCATGGAGGTAATCAAAGGTGACATGTAGTTATGTGGTACATGAAAGTATATCTACAAGTACATGTAGATACACTTTCAATTCACTTTTACTCTACTTGTCCCCACCCTCCCCCAAAACCCAGCTGTACTCAGCTGCTCATGACCAAAAATTTCACCCCATGCCTACTTTCAACCTGCTTGGCACACTTCCTTTGGGTATCTTCTTTGAGGGACTTTCAAGAGCTAGCAACCTGTGGAAAATGACAAACTAGGAAGGGGGACTTCTAAGATGAGATCAAACCATAGATATAGGATATGGAAAACAGAAGGAGGAAAGATGGACCCCAAACCTGTGGAAGGCTAGTGTTCAGGAATTGGACTTCTTCTCCTCAGATACTCTGGTGGGGCAGTTAGGGACAGGCAGGATAAATTCCTATCTCTCTCTGGGGCCGCTTGTACAAACAGGAGGATCTGGTTTCTAAACTTCTGGGAGCAAGCCAGAACTTGGAAAAGATTGTCTTTGTACCTTTGTACCTCGCCTTCTGTGGTCCCCTGCTCCTAGGTAACAAAGACAGGTAATTAGATCAAGAAAAAACTTCTACCCCTGCTAGGGAAAGGATGCTCACATTTCCAAGGTTTTGGAGCATTCTTTTTAAAAAAAAGTAAAGTAAAAGCAAGTTTATAAAGAAAGTAAAAGAAGAAAAGAATGGCTACTCCATAGACACAGCTGGTTACCCATTTTTATGGTTATTTCTTGATGATATGCTAAACAAGGGGTGGGTTATTCATGCCTTCCCTTTTAAAACCATATAGGGTAACTTCCTTTTTATTTTGTTTTTTTTTTTTGTTTTTTTTTTATTATTATACTTTATGTTCTAGGGTACATGTGCACAACGTGCAGGTTTGTTACATATGTACACATGTGCCATGTTGGTGTGCTGCACCCATTAACTCGTCATTTACATTAGGTATATCTCCTAATGCTATCCCTCTCCCCTCACACGACCCCACAACAGGTCCTGGTGTGTGATGTGTGATGTTCCCGCTTCTTGGTGGTCCCCAAGTGATCTTCATTGTTTCTTTCAATTTCCCAGCCTTATGAAGTGAGACATGGTGGTTTATTGGGTTTTTCTGTTTCCTGGCGATAAGTTTTGCTTTGAAGAATGATGGTTTTTCCAGCTGGCATCCATGTCTCTACAAGTACACGAACTCATCCTTTTTTTTTTTTATGGCTGGCATTAGTATTGCCATGGTGGTAGCATGGTTGCGCACATTTTCTTAATCGCAGTCTGTCATTTTGATGGACATTTGGTTTGGTTCCAAGGTCTTTTGCTTATTGTGAATAAGTGGCCGCAAATAAACATACATGTGGCAACTGTGTCCTTTTTATTAGCAAGCATGATTTTTTATAAATCCTTTTTTTTTCGGGTTTATATCTAACGCGCGGCAGTAAATGGATGGCTGGGTCAAATGGTATTTTCTATTCTAGATCTTTTTTTTTTTTTTTTTTTTGGGTGAGACAGAGTCTCACTCTGCAGCCCAGGCTAGAGTGCAGTGGCATGATCTAGGCTTACTGCAGTCTCCGCCTTCCAGGTTCAAGCGATTCTCAAGCCTCAGTCCCCCAAGTAGCTGGGACTACAGGTGTGCACCACTGCACCCGACTAATTTTTGTGTTTTTAGTAGAGACAAGGTTTCACCATGTTGGCCAGTCTGGTCTCAAACTTCTAACCTCAAATGATCCACCCGCCTCCGCCTCCCAAGATGCTGAGATTACAGGTGTGTGCCACCATGCCCAGCCAGGATTCTTAAGCCTTAATATTTTCTTTCTTCTGCAAACTGCAGCCCACCTCTACCAGGAGCACTTGGAAGGACCCAGCTCATTCAGTGGAATCATGACTGCATTAGATCTATTCCTATTTTGTACAATATGCATTTATAGAAGTAATCTGTAACATGATTAAGTTTGGGGAATACATTTCCAATAAAGCTATTCTTCCTGCTATATATTTTTTAATATTTTTGATTAAATAAATTTATTATATTTTGATCATAGACTATCCCAAATTTTTACAGTTTTTAAGTTACAAAGTGTGTTTTCAACAAACATGCCCCGTATATTTCTGAATCTTTTCTGTATTAGGTTTGGCTCTATATTTTCTTGCATCATTCAGAACACGTAGGTCTCAAAGTAGAATAAGAACCATGACTATGCTTCTTAATCTTTAATCCTGAGCACAGACTGTGATAGACACAGTTGGTTGCCTACCCAGTGGCCATTAACCCCCTTCTTCCTTGCTTACAGACCCACATTTTGTTCAGAAATCAAGCATCCATGTCCCTCAGGGGACGCAAAGACAACTTCAGTCCCACAGGGTAAATGCCAGTTACATTACACCAATCGCAGAAATTGTATCCCCTTCCAGTGACTTGTTTTGGAATTGGTGGTAAAATAATGGCCTTTGAGACATGAGGAAACATCTCCTGGAGGACATCTGGGAAAGCTTTTCTTGCTCTTAAATACATGCATGAAGAAACAGGCTCTTTCAGTTGTTATCGGTTCTGCATGTAACGTATGGAGTTACAGCAGCCATCTTGGGACTATCAGGATGGTAGAATGGAAAGATGTAAGGTATAGGGGTTCCAAGATCATCTTTTCTTGTAGTGGCAGGCTAGGTGATTAGGACCAACCTTCCCACTCAGGACAATCATTTATATTTGTTTTTATTTTCTCAAAAGCATTAAAGAGCTAACAAGATAAAGAATTTCTAGGCTGAAACCTAGGAGAAGTTGAAAATCTAAAGAGGAAGGCCCAAAACACACAAAAAAAGCTTTTGCCTTGAGAGCATTTGCCAATCTGCAAGAAACAATAGTATTTAGTTTAGTAGCAAAACTAAGCTGTGCTTTTGGCAACCAGGAGGAGTAGGAAAGAAGAAAGCAACGTCCAGGGCCTCTGCCCCAGAAGACTTTGATAAACAACATCTACTCTAAGCTAGGCTTCCTCCCAGAGGGGAAGCTTCACCCTCAAGATAAAGGTAGCCTAGAATAAACTAGCTCTTAATGCAAACCTGAAACCCAGTTGCCTGCAACCTAGGTCAAAGGAATCTGAAGCATTGTGTTAAGGTAGAACTGGACTGGAAGTATCCCAGGGGCTGTCAAAAGAAAATAAAAATCATTGCAGAAGAATGTTATCATTCTTGGCTTCAAATTATTTTCATAAAATCTTTTTCAAAACAGTGATCAAGATACAAAGATAAAAAACACAAGGAAAAAGTATACCATGAAGAAGTACCATCAGGAACAGCAGAATACAGAAAGAGACCCACATTTGTGGTAATCATTTCACAGTGTGTGTGTGTGTGTGTGTGTGTGTGTGTGTGTGTGTGTGTGTATGAAATATATACATACATAAAAATTGAATATATTTACCATGTACCACATGATGCTTTGATATATCATATATATCATACTTTGATATATATATCAGAGTATCATGTGGTACATGGTAAATATATTCCATTTTTATTTGTCCATTTTATCTCAATAAAGCCAGGGGAAAAAATCGACCCACAAAGACTTTAGATAATAGAATTATCAAACAAAAACTATAAAACAAATATGCTTACTATGCTCAATGCTCAAAGAAACAAAAGATAAGCTTGAAAGTATTTTTCATAAAATTGGAAACTAAAAGGTGATCTGGGAAAGAATTAAATAGGGATTTTAGCACTAAAAATACAATAATTGAAATTAAGAAGTTAGTGAACACATTTAATTGCAGATTAGACACAGCTAAAAAGAGAATAAACTGAAGGGTATGTCAGAGGAAATTATCTAGAATGTATCAAAGGGAGATAAAAATATCTAGAATAATAAGAAATATAGGCTATACAATGAGAAATTGCAAGATACAATCCGTTGGGATCTCAAAAGGAAAGAAGAGAAAGAACAGAGATAATAACTGACAATCTTCCCAAACTGATGAACTATAACATTTTATAGATTTAAGAAATCTAATGAACCTAGGCAGACTAAATAAGAAAGAAGCTAGTGATGATGCTGAGCCTCTAATTTAATTGTCCAAATTCTAAACTTCTTGTCAAGAGAAGCAGGAGAAGGAGAAGCAGGAGGAGGAGAAGTGAAGGCAAGAGGAGAAACGCATTTATTGTTTATGCATTTTGAGTTTGGGCTGAATTACCTGCAGCCAAAAGCATCCCAAATTATATTCATGGTGAGAATAAAGTAGCCACCAATTATTGAGTGCGGACTATGTGTACATACACATTTTTTGTAATCCCCTGCAAAGTCTTATAAGGTAGTGTATTATCAGCCAAGGCAGGCTAGGTAAGCTACAGATACAAACCACCCCAAAATCTTAGTAACTTCACAGAAAATAAGATTAATATTTGCTTATACTACATGTTCAACTGGGTTCAGCAGAGAGCTGTGATCATCATAGTCACGCACAGTCCCAGGCTGATGAAGGATTTATCCCAACAGAGCTACAAGAAATTAAACAATGGAAGGAAGTAAATAGTATATTGGCTTTTAAAGCTTCCACTTGGAAATGAAATACCTGACTTCTGCTCACGTTTCATTGGCCAAAGCAGGTCACAGGACCAAGGATGTAGAGAATTACCATCTAACTGTATGCCCAAAAATGTAGATAGCTAGAAGTACTTACTGAATGGTACTAATGACTACCACAGATAGATATTATCCTAATTCTCTGAATAAAGAAACTGAGACTCAGAAAGGTGTGTAACTAGTCACTAGTTAAATGAGTCAAGAATATATTAATTAATACATTTTCCTGAAGGAGATATTAACATGACTATCTGCCTTTTGGTGGTTGGAGTAGTGAGAAGAGAAATGTACCAGCGATATGATCTCTAAGGAACCAAGCAGACTGCCCAGTGGGGTCTTATCCTCAGCTATCCCAGAATCACTACCCCTAGGGCAGAGTATGGAACCAAGGTAGCAAGGGGCAAATATCCTAATCCTCTGTTCCTTGTGCTAACCGGAGTCTTCCCTACAAGGATAAGACTGTACTGTAATTGGCTAAACAGAAAGTATATGCATATATGTACTCTGGGCTTCCATTATATATTCCAGGTGTTCAAGATGTGGTTAAGAGAGTGAGGGGCGGAGAAGTCACATAATCAGATTGGTCATGCCAAGCTTGTTAACTCTGATCTGTGCAGGTTCAGAAAGCTTGCCAAAGCAAAGGAGACCCGTTCTGTCCAAACATAGAAGGGGCTGTCTTGCTCTCTTAAACCTTCAAGACCTTCCTATGAGCTGGATTTTCCAGCCTGTAATGTACAGAACATTCCCTACCTCCTTCCATACCTAATGATGACACTGTCCACCTCCTCCCTCCCAGCACCCCACATCTGTTGGCAAGCTCTCTTGGCTGCCCTTCCTGCTATGTATGTGCTGCCTCTGCCAGCGCAGTCCAGCCTCCTCCAGACACAGCAGCATTTGTCTGGGATTCTCTCCCTGTGGCAGGGAAAGAGTCAATACCAGGGTTCTTACTTATGTGTTGGTTTATTCCTTCCCAGGCATGAGGCAGCAGTTAAGGGGAAGGGGACAGGGAGGACAAGGCCTAGAAAAGAAGCTCTGGGGGACCAGAGATTGGTAGGAAAAAAGTATCTATCATTTCAACTGCTTTCCAACCACATTGTCTCTAGCTGAGCCCCCTGGGTGAAAGGTCTGTATATTACCGAGGATGGGAGATTGTAGTCTTAATTATGTCTTGAAGCATTTGGCTGTGTTCATCCCGAAACTTCCAACAGGAAAAAAAAAATGTGGTTTCCATTATGGTATCACTGAGGGACTTGTACTGGGGTTGGGATCATTAAAAGGAAAACACTGATGAGTAAGCCATGGCATTTTGTCTTTAAGACTTAACGTCCTTCCTCCACCCCTAGCCCTGTATTTTATTTTGAGACAAGCTTAAAATAGTCTATAAAATATGGAGCTCATTATCCCATCTAACAGATTTCATTTAGCATGAAAGTAGATTAAAAGCCCCATACCAATTATTCCTCCTATCCTGGGTTTATAAGGAAGATACTCCTCTGGGTTCTTTAGAGCACAATTCTGCAATAGCCCAGGAGAACCAAGAAGTGCCACTTGCAACCCCACTCAGCTTATTTTTCATAATGATAACAAGCAAGGATAAAGAAATACAATCCTGCTTTTGGAGCTTCTTAGAAATTTTGCCTGGAGCCGTTAAAAGCTGAACCCAAACCAGATAACCCTCAAACACATGAATTCTCCAGTCTGTCCATATATAATGACTACATCAAGGCTACTGAGCAGAGTAAAGGGGTGGAGTTGAGTTGAAACCGTAGGGGAATACAATGCAAAGAGGCCTCAATTTGGAGTTTTTCATTCTGGCTTCACATCCAGGCTCAGCTGATAACTGTATGACTTTGGGGAGTAAAATCATTTATTTGAGCCTCAGTTTCCTCATCTTATCTCTTCCAACTTCATCTTTCTTATTTTCCATGTGCAGGTGTCATCTCCTCTCCACAGTCTCCTCCAAGGCCCAGTACAAGGCTTTACATAGGAGAAAGAAGGAGGAACGGATGTCTTGATTGCACTGACAGGCCCCTCTGAGCTGGCCCTTGGAGGTGAGTCGGATGATAAGAGCATCCAGGTGAGGCTCCTCTCCCTTGCTCCTATACTCTCCAGTCATGGGTCCTCTCTGAGTCCCCTCAGTTATCTCATGTATACAATGAGAATAACACCCTCCCACAACATCACAGGGTCATGGGAGGTTTGAATGAAGCAGTAAGCACCTATCTGAGGTCTTGAACTGTCCCACCTCTCCAGTCTGAGCTCATGACACTGCCTGTTCTTTTTTAAGAATATCAGGACCATCTGAACTGCATTTCCTCATTTTTAATTTTTTCTACTTAAAAATCATTTTCTAAGCACTCCTTCTTCCTTCCTTACAACAGAGGAAATATCCCCTCCTCCAGTCTACCACTTCCATCTGTACTCTCTATTCAGTCCATCCCTACCTCCTCCAGGCCACTGCTTCACTGCAGAGCACTTATCACAAGCTGTTCTTACAAATTCAACTGTTGCTTGACTTGTGTATTGTCTGCCTCACTCACTAGAATGTAAACTCCATGAAGATTTCATGCCTTATTCATGTTGTATCCCTAGCAAATAGCACTGTCCCTGGAATATTGTCAGTGCTCAATGAATATTTATTGAATGGATAAATAAATCCATTTCTGTTCCTCATCTTTAAACGTATATCACTGGTCCCTTCCCCCAGCCTCAAACACATAGGCCTTCCTCCTTTAACAAAATCATCACTTGACCCTAATGTCCCACCAACAACCATTCTATTTTTACCTTGCATTTTCTGACATATTTCTCAAACAAACAATATGTGCTTGCTGCTGTCTCATCTTCACCACCTCCTCCCACTGCAATCTGGTTTCTTCTCATTGAGGTGCTGAAACAATGCTGTAAGTAGTCACCAATGCCTTCTGTCACCAAAGCCCTCAACATTGCCTCCTCTCCCTGCACATGGAGCTCCCTAACTCTCCTTCTCCTCTATTCCCACGAAATTATTGTACCCTGGCTCTCCTCCTACCCTTAAGGAATACTCTTTGTATCTCTCTTATCCTGTCTCCCTATGTCAACACTTTCGAAAAACAGTCTACATTACTCTCACTTTTCTCTATGCTGTCTTCCTTGAGCTAATACCAGTTTCACCATCACTTTTTGGCAAATGACTCAAAATATTCATCTCCTACCCTAACATCCCCCTAGAAACACAAACCTACTTCAATGCATGAACGAATCAGGCATCTTGTAATCATCTAAAACTCAAACTCAAAGTTTCTAAATCCCTTTACCAACACCCTAAGTCCTACTCCTTTTTTCAGACTTTTAGTGTAACGGTTGTCACTCAAGTCAAACCTAAGCATGAAAGCTTCAATGACCCTTTTTTTTTTTTTTTTTTGAAAAGGGGTCTCGCTCTGTCGCCCCGGGTGGGGGGCGGGGCTGGATCTCAGCTCACTGCAAGCTCCGCCTCCCGGGTTCACGCCATTCTCCTGCCTCAGCCTCCTGAGTAGCTGGGACTACAGGCGCCCGCCAGGTCGCCCGGCTAGTTTTTTTGTATTTTTTTAGTAGAGACGGGGTTTCACCATGTTAGCCAGGATGGTCTTGATCTCCTGACCTCGTGATCCGCCCGTCTCGGCCTCCCAAAGTGCTGGGATTACAGGCTTGAGCCACCGCGCCCGGCCTCAATGACCCTTTAATATGAAGAGTAAGAAATCCCTGTTACTCTCTCAGATGTTATCTCGTACATCCTTCTCTTCCTTCCTCTCCATAGGCCAATGCTTCCTTCACGTCCATTTTCTTTTTTCTCCAGTTCTCTTTATGCATTCAGATTCATCTTTAAAGAACATGACATGCTCAGAAGTTCCCCATGACCCTTGCTCCCTCTTGTGTGCCTTACCTTCCTGATACACTGACCTGCCCCCTTTTCTTTAGCTATCCATCCCCTTCAACCCACTTTGTGCTTCTGCCCATGCTTTACTGACTAGAATGTTTGGCCCCACCTTCTCCACCAAACAAACTCCTAATCCTGCACCCCAAGCTAAACTATCAGATATTCCGAGAAGACTTACTTCTCCAACCCCTCTAGGCAATTAGTTGTTCTGTCCTCTGTGATCCTATACAAGCCTAGGTAATTGCACTTACCAGTTTTGTTGTAAGGTCCTTTTTACACATCTGAGTCTCTCCTTAAACCATATGAACCCAGTAGTACTTAATCTACTGTCTGGTACATTGGTACTGCTCAATACCTTTTTTAAATTGAATGCTACAACTCTGGAACCATTTGCTCTTAACCCAACATGCCAATACGAGAATCTTCATAAGGTAGCCCCAGTCTGTCCCTCCAACCTTAACTCTTATCACACAGATGCTCCAGGCAGTCTGATTTAGTCTTCATTCCCCAAGCACACCCTGTATTTGCTGATTTTCACCCTCATAATTAAGGGCTACTAAAGCTTAACCCTGTTCTCTCCTTTTTATTCTGTCATTGTACTACCTATTGTGTTGTTATTGTCTACTCCCCCAATCAAACTGTAACACTTCACAAAGACAAGAACACTGTCTTCTTTAGCATTGTATTCCCAGACCCTTGGGTAGAGCAAAGCACATAGTAGGTCCTTAGAAGACATTTGTTGAATAAATGAATATTTCTTCCTTCATTCAGACCCAATTATTTCTCTCTTGTAAATTCATAGCACTTATCTAGCAATATAACATGAAAGAGTACAGAAAAGCTCCGCCTTATAAGTAATCCATCACTTGAAAGAGGGCCAACAGAGATGCAGAGATGTTACTGTTTATTCTTTTTTTTTTTTTTTTTTCTGGGAGATGGAGTCTCGCTCTGCCACCCAGGCTGGAGTGCAGTAGCGTGATCTCGGCTCACTACAACCTCCACCTCTCAGGTTCAAGCAATTCTCCTGTCTCAGCCTCCTGAGTAGCTGGGACTATAGTTGCGTGCCATCAAACCCGGCTAATTTTTTGTATTTTAGTAGAGATGGGGTTTCACCATGTTGCCCAACCTGGTCTCCAACTCCTGAGCTCGGGCAATCTGTCCACCTCAGCCTCCCAAAGTGCTAGGATTACAGGTATGAGTCACTGCGCCCAGCCTTACTGTTGATTCTTGATGTTTCAGGAGTTTGTATTGTAAGCTCCCTAAGGGTAGTGAGCTTACACCTAACCCTAATCACTCCCTGCCCTACCTGGTCCCTTAGTAGAGTCTATTACCACTGTTACTAATAACAACAATACTAATTGCTTTGGTGTTTTCTTTGATAACAAGCCACCTCTGTCCACAAGGTGAAGAGCAAACCTATCACTTATACTGGGGATCCAACTAGCCTTCTGAATATCCAGGGACACAGCTGTCCCACTGCCCCTTGGTTCTCAGCAACCACTGAGTATGCCACCACAGAACAGGCCCTGGGAGGACATGCCATATCTGGGCAAGTGCTGCTTTACTGTTCTCACATCACAGTAATCTCCACCCCACTGGATGGAAACACCACACCGGGACCTCACAAAGCAGCTATCAGTGTCCTTCCCCCAGGACTTGGCCTAGATACATCTTGCCTGGGTAGTTCACATCACAGACAAGACATCCCAATGATATGCTCTACTACCTGCTGACAGGGAAGGTGGCTGGACTCCCAGTTTAACAGGCATGCTGGAGAGACAGACAGATGGAGCTCTTCCCATCTGTATGGCAGCAGGTAGAGGGGGCAACCCATCCTAGACAGGAGTCCGGGGTCCTGGATCTTGACTTTTCCCTTAGCAGCTCTCTGACCTTAAGCAAGTGCTTCATCTCTACGAGCCTGTTTCCTATCTGTGAAACGGCAAGTGATATGACCTATCTCAGAAGGGCATAATGAGAAACAAAGGGGTAAGATATTTGGAATTATCAAATAATTACATTTCTCTTTTTCCTCCTTAACAATGCTGTGATAATCAATTGTTCCCTGGAGAGTTCAGATACTCTGTTAGCCAGTTATTAATTAGGCTTCCTATTAGTATATAACTTTGAATTAGGTATCTAGGTGAAAATACAAAGGATAGTGAGGACAAGGGCTTGCCCTCAGGGAAACTCCACTCTTAATGGAGGGAAATTATCCCCGACAAGAAACTAAGATTCCTAAAGCTGCAGAAATTCACAAAACAAGCACATACTTATTAGTACTTATTGGTACCAAACATACGCCACACATATTAGCTCCTTCAAGGCTCACAACAACCTCCTGAGGTGTGTATTACTACTGCCCACAGGAGCGCATTGTGAATTACAGAACACTAGCCATGCATCTAGTGCCCATGAGTCTCTGAATGGAACCAGGTATAGTCAGGGGAGCTTTCTCTAGAGGACATCAGGGCTAAGAGGTTTGGAGGGAAAAGAATGTAGATTAACTATAAGAAGAGGAGGTTTGGGGCATTTCAAGAGAAAGCACAAGAAAATATGAAGGTTGCTGGTGAGGCTCTCATATAGAAGAACAGGGAATTGTTCTGTGATGGTGTTTCAAGTGGGTGTGTGTTCAAACTCTTTATTAGACAAGAGGCCTGGTCCCTTTAGTAAAGTGATCTTGTGGCAAAAGCCAATTAAATAACTCTAATAGGTATATAAATAGATGACTATAAAAGCTAATTTAAAGTAACTTCTTTATGTATTACCTGAATATTCGGCTCAAATGAGAAGGTGATTACAACTTAAACTCCTTTAATTAGAAAAACCCTAGCACAGCAGAATCACCCAATGTGCTTTTCATATACATGTTGTGTGCTTTTCTCTTCTTTTTCCCGCTGAATATAAGAGAGAAGGAACAAGTCATACAGGTTGGTACAAAGAACCCACACATCGTGCTGGGCATACATATGCAACAGTTAACAAGAACAGGGCAAGCCAGACCACAATGGGTATCCAGAGTCCGTGGCAGGCTAGGGACCAGTTACAAGCAGATGGCCTAAGCACAGATAACGAGTCTGACCTGGTTAGGGGCCAGAGCTGTACAGATAGCTAAGCAGCAAGCAAGCCAATGACAGAGCAAGTCAAAGACAGGCTATCTGTCAGTGCTAGAAGACAAGGAGCCAGAAGAAGGCTGCAGGCATGGTGAGGATAGACTAAGGAAAAGGAAAGCACAAAGATCTGGGTGCCCTGACAATCAAGACCACGAGGTCCAGCTGCCTCTTAATTTCTTGCACCTGAGCAGAATCAATCCCTACTTGGAATGTTTGGGAGATCTGAAAGTTGAGACAACAAAGAATGGCCAGTCAGGGAGAGGTGAACTTTAGTGACAAACCCAAGTAGATTCCTGGTCAAAGTAGAGCCCAACACCATGAAGGCTTGAAAACAGTTATTCTCTTTACCTCCCATTTATCCTGAAGAGAGAAAATGATTTTTCTTTCTCTACTTCTAGCAGAATATGGACAATGCCCACCTAACGCCTTCCTAGTATGAGTTATACAAACCAAGGAAGGAAAGAAAGGTTTTTGACATCTACAGTGACAGATGACCATGCCTACCTCCAAACCCCTCAGCAGCCTGAACTGAGAGCAATAAACCCAAAGCAAGCTGGGGCCAAACAACCTCCTGGGACACAGATAAATTGCTTTTCTGGGAATAAGAAGGAAAGGCAAGGTTTATCTAGGAAGTCACAGAAAATGGTTAAGTTTGTAAAGAAAGTTGCATGATTTGTATCCAAAAGATTGCGTTCTTACACAATTTATATCCTATGTTTACTATTCCCATGTAGTGACTTGTTTTTCGTTCATTTTGTTATTTTGCAACAGAGTTCCTTTTGCCCTTACTCTCTGACATCCATGTTAAAGGATGACAACAAGCAGTTCTCAACTCTGGCTGCCATTAGAATCACCTACAGAGGTCTTTAAAATGCCAGTGTTTAGCCCCCTTTCCAGCTATTCCAATTTAATTGGCTGGAGGTGGAAGTGGGGGTGTTGAAAGGGAGGAACTGGACATTACGCTTTCTAAGAGCTCCCAGATGATTCTAGCATACATTGAGAGATGAGAAACAGTTGGTTTCTGGTCCAGACTCCAAAATACTTTCTGGTAGCTATAGGAATGTGGACAGTACCAAGAAGATAATCTCATTTGTCTATTTTTGTTTTTGTTTGTTTTGCTTTTGAGGTCTTAGCCATAAAATATTTGCCTAGACTAATATCCTGAAGGGTTTCCCTATGTTTTCTTCTAGTAATTTTATAGTTTCTGGTCCTACACGTAAGTCTTTAATCCATTTTGAGCTGATTTTTGTATAGGGTGAGAGATAGGGGTCTAATTTCATTCTTCTGAATATAGATATCCCATTTTCCCACCACCATTTATTGAAAAGGATGTCCTTTTCCCAGCACCATTTATTGAAAAGGATGTCCTTTTCCCAATATATGTTCTTGGTACCTTTGTTGAAACTAAAAACCTTCTGCACAGCAAAGGAAACAATCAACAGAGTGAAGAGACAACCTGTAGAATGGAAGAAAATATTTGCAAATTGTTAATCCAACATGGGACTGATATCCAAAATATACAAGGAATTCACATAACAGCAAACTAACAAACAGAACAGAACAACCCAAATAATCCCATTAAAAAGTGGGCAAATGATCTGAATAGACTTTTCTTTTCTTTTTTTTTTTGAGACTGAGTCTCATTATACCACCCAGGCTGGAGTGCCGTGGCACAATCTCGGCTCACTGCAACCTCCGCCTCCCTAGTTCAAGCGATTCTCCTGCCTCAGCCTCCTGAGTAGCTGGGATTACAGGTGCGCACTGCCACGCCCAGCTATTTTTTGTATTTTTAGTAGAGATGGGTTTCACCATGTTGGCCAGGCTGGTCTTGAACTCCTGACCTCAGGTGATCTGCCTCCCTTGGCCTCCCAAAGTGCTGGGATTACAGGCGTGACCTACCGCACCTGGCCCAAATAGGCTATTCTCAAAAGAATACACACAAATGGCCAACAGGCATTGTTTTTAATGCTCAGAATCATTAATCATCAGGGAAATGCTATCAAAACCACAATGAGATATCATCTTACCCCAATTACAATTGTTATTATCAAAAAGACAAAAAATTAAATATGCTGACGAGGATGTGGAGAAAAGGGAACTCATACACTGCTGGTGGGAAATGTTATGGAAAACGGTATGGAGGTTTCTCATAAAACCTAAAAATAGAACTATATACAATCCAGCAATCCCACTACTGGGTATTTATCCAAAGGAAAAGAGATCAATCAGTATATCAAGGGATACCTGTACCCTCATGTTTACTGCAGCACTATTCACAATAGCCAGGATATGGAATCAATCTAAGTGTCCATCAATGGGTGAATAAAGAAAATAGTTATATATACACAATGGAATACTACTCAGCTATAAAAAGGACATCCTGTCATTTACAGCAACATAGATGGAACTGAAGGTCATTATGTTAAGTGAAATAAGCCAGGTACAGAAAGACAAATATTACATGTTCTCACTCATATGTGGAAGCTAAAAAAGTTCATCTTAAGGCGTAAACAGTACAATGATAGGTTGGTGAATGGGTACAAACATATAGACAGAAGGAGTAAGTTCGAGGGTCTGACAGCACAGGGTGACGATCATTAACACTATATTGTATAGTTCATAATAGCTAGAAGAGAAGATTTGAAATGTTCCTAACATAAATAAGAAACGTTTGATGTGATGGATAGCCTAAATACCCTGATTTGATCATTACACATTGTATACATGTAACAAAATATCACTTGTACCCATAAACATGTACGATTATTATGTGTCAATTTTTAAAAGCATCAAGAAGAAATCAGCAGTCTAATTCAACATATCCTTAAGTTCAACATGTGAGATGTTGACATAATGACAAACATCAGTAATTTTTGTACTTCTGTCAGTATTTTAACCATATCCACACACCTCCTACACTGTTGTTTCCTTGATATTGTTTTAAGTTGACTCTTTTTTACTTATACTTCTTTATAAACGGAATTAGTGGACTGCAAGGTGACATAAAACATAGGAGAAAAGCAAAAGAAGATCATGGCTGAAAGGAAAAGGCACTCACGGTTAGAGGCAAGGAAGACAGGTAGGGGCAGGTCCAGGATTGGAGACACAGGATCTATGGGGCGAAGGTGACCCAGCACAGACATAAGAAGGGATGGAACCTGGGCAATGAGAGAATAATAGAGAAATGCCAGGGAATGGGGATACTTGTAGCAGGTAGCATAAAGCTGTGCCGTGAAAGAACACAAGGGACAGAGAATAAGCATGAGGGCCAGGGAGACTGGAGACTACTGGGGCCAAGAAACTAAGGCAGGGCAAAGTGTGAGGCCCAGGCAGGGATGCTGGAAGGAGAAGAGGGAGACTAGAGGTAGGAATGAAGGAAAAGCTGAGGAATGGGTGGGGTTAAGGAGGGCCCACAGTGAATGGGTGGGGCAGGAGTGGACAGCCCAACAGAAGCAGGCATCAGGGAAAACAGATTGCCTTCTGGACTGTGCCAGGCAGTGGCCAGCAAGATAAGCTCAAGAAACATCTGTAAATCACCTAAAATCATCTCATGTACTACCAGTGGTGGACATTCCCACATGCTGGGATGCTGCCACATGCTGCCTGATGCTCTATGAATAAAGAGCGGCAGTCTTTCATTCTTCCCCTTTCATTACCAAAAAAATATTACATGTAAACAAAGGAACCTAAACCCCTACCTTACTTGTCAGGTCCCCATGAATACACCAAAACTCAACAACAAAAAGCAATGTGACTTCTTTTATATACAACTCATGCTTCTTATCTCTATGAGCTCTTTTGTTTTGGTAAGACAGTCCCCACCATAGCAACCATCTCCTTAGTCAACATCTATAAGCACAGAATACAATCAGCAGAATTGACAAACACCCAGCAACAAACGCCGTAAAAACAGCATCTATTATTAAGGAGAATAAATCATCAAAATAATGTCTGAACAAGCTGGTAGTACACTGTCAAATAAATTCTTGCATGTAGTTAAGTATAGCCCTAGAAAACAATATCCTTTATTTTTGAAATCCTTACCCTTAGCTGAACAATGATGGGGGAGACAAAAGATTAGTCTGCAATCATCAAGCCTACGCTGTTATTTCTTTGTAAAGTTTATTTCAGCTCCATGATGTGTTCTAATGTTTCCTCCCTTTTCCTAGGTGTGTCAAATCACAGATTCACTTATCCTCCAGTCACAGCCAAGTGAGTGACTCAGGCCAGCAAACAGCTCATCGATTATTTCAATTTCCTGGGATAAACTCATCAGTTCTCACTTCTCATTTCCTATCCCCTCCTTACTTTCTTGAGGCCTGTTACTTTCAAGATGACATAAGGCACGACAATGATGAGGGCAAAATGATATAAAATCTTCAAACAAATCGAAGGAGCTAAATTCTGTTATACTTAAGAAAGATCAAAGCTAAGGGAATTCTGTTCACCGCCCAGAAAGGAAGGTTCATCTTTCATTCATTCATTCATTCATTCATTCATTCATTCAACGAATATTTATTGAGCATCTTTCATGATCTAGCCCAGCCTAACATGCCACTTTAAAACATGCAATTTTCTATGCAATGTTAGGTAACATTCATTACGAGAGGAAAGGTGCTATAACTGAAAATTCTTTTTGAATATGGATGTGGATATGCACACATGTCTAATACTTTAATACTGATTAACCAGAACTGGGAAACATAATCAACACCCAATCTCCAAACAGCTGGAAATCAAACACCCTACACAGTCAAGAGCTACTGGTCTAAAACTTCACATTAAGGAAAACCCTATAGATAGAAAGACACATAAACTTTCAAATTACAGCCATATGTGGTGATCAAACATTCATGGAAGACCACATAATTCTTGCAACCAGCTTTTGCTATCCAAGGGTACAGGTTAATCTATCAACCCATAAATTCATTAACCTGACATTTCCAAAATGCCTGACACTATATATGCACTAACACAATAAATTTCCCCCAAATTCTATGATGTAGGCATTATTATTAGTATTCCAATTTTTAAGATTAACAAACTGAGAATTTGGTTAGGTATAGCTCTAGAAAACAATGCCTTTTATTTTTTAAGTCCTTACCCTTAGCCTTTTATTCAAGGGCACTTAGAAGGCAATGGAGCCAGAACTTGAACCTAAGTTTGTGACTCATGGATTCAAGCATTTCTAAAAGATAAAAATAAATTGGTAGTATTATAGCTTATACATTAACATCTAGTTTCTTCTTATAATTAACATCATATGGTAGTGTGAATCTTGTTTTAATTCATGTAAGTATAAATTGTCTCTAAGCCTCTCACCATTCTTAATTGGACTTTTCTTAGTTCCCGGGTATTATATACCACCTGTTCCTGTCTTTCCCAGGATGTTTGTTGGAGAGTGAGAATTAACTGTCTTGGTAATGAAAACTACCATTTAAAGAGTACTTTGTTTGTGCCATGCACTGGGATAAGTATTTCACTTACAGTTTCTCACTCAGCCCCTACAGCAACCCTCTGAGTTGGTACTACCATTATCATCATCACCCCTTTTGACGAATGAAGGGAAGAAGATACAGAGAGGTTAAGCAACTTGCCTGAGGTCACACATATAAGGAGGATTCACACCTAGTGGTCTTTTCTCCCTTCTCCCAGTCTATAATCTTCATCAGTAGGAAGTTCTGGTTCCCTTCTTAATGCCCTCATCTCAAGTCTGGGCTCCCACTGGCCTGTTTCTCGGTGCTAGTGAGAAACTGCTTTTAGTGTGTGCTGGTTTGGTTTCCTCCATCTTTGTTTTCTCCCATGATAAGGACCCTGGTTCACCTGCTCTCTTCCACCTGGTATTGATCTCCTGGCACACTAAGACTATTCCTCATAGAGATGAATACACCTTGGGCTGTATAGCAAGGCTTCCCCAGGGCCATCTTTCCCATCAAGAGTTTGATCTCGTTCTTGACAAAACCTCTTAAAGAAACCAAAGCTTTTAAAAATAATATTCAACATTTTAAAAAATCAATCACCAAACAAGTTCACAGTGGCTTTTCCTTTCAAAAGAACATCTGGATTTGTGTCACATTATCAGGACACTTTAATTGCATTAATATTTGATGATAAAATGTATTAAGGTCAGATTAACCTGAGAAATAAAACTGATTTTCTCTTTTCTTTCCACTACCTGCAAATTCTGTACCGGCTCTGTCTATAGATAATCAAAAAAGGGAACTATCCTCAGGATAGGTATTAATAGTTCCGTGAAGCTAAGAGGTGCACAGGCAGGAACTCAGCATTTACTAAGCACCTACTGTGTACACCAGATATGATGTTATATATTTTACATGTATGAATTAAACAATAGCTCCAGAGCAACCCCAGCACATAGGTCTTACCGTGCCCATTTCATAGATGGGTAAACAAGCTCAGAAAAGTCACATAAATCAGGCTAAGGTCAGTGGCAGAGCTGAGACTTGAGCCTGAGTCTGTTTGCCCCCAGCTTCTTACTGCAGGAATCATTCTCCTTCTGCACTGCTTCTCAGAGAGTTCTATCAAGAGCCCTGCAAGACAGGGCTTAACTTGTATTTGACTAGAGTACTGAGCTTGATGAAAAACCCAGCAAGAAATGAGATCCTGTTACACAGATGCTCCCCAAATGACCCTGTGCTCCCGATTCCCAGCTGGGTCATACATGTCCCCAGAAAAATAGCCTTTCTTTACTTTCCATGGGTTTGCTACTTGCCTCTGTTTCATTCCTTCTCTCTCTTCTTGACCCCCCTCCCCTCTCTGCTGTGTCTTTCTGCATGTCTCTTTATGTGTCTATGTGTATTTATCTCTCTCAGTCTCTCACACAAGCATACACACACTCAAGATACCTCGATCCAGCAGCCGGAGCAAGCGGAGATACCAGAGATACCACTGGTCCCAGAAGCGGTCCGTCATCCCACCCTGAACTCATCCTTCACAGCCAGTCCCCTCGGCAGAGCCTCATCCCACCACCGCTGACTCGAGGAGGCCGGAATCACTTGACGCTGGGCTCGCACACAGCCTGCTCTAAGCAAATGCCTGCCTGCAAAGACAGCCACCAGTCCTCCCACACAGAGGCTGACTGTGCCGGGAGCCGGTTTCACAGCAACAAAGGAACAAGTGCAGAACAACGCCGTGTGCAGACCGAGCCTGCCTGGACCCAAGGGGAGGTCGGAGATGCGTGGGAGGGAGTCAGGAAGGGCTTTCGCAAAGACTCGAGGTTTGCAGTGGTCTTGAGAATGAAAGTCCATGTCTTAAATTTTTTTCCAGCATCTCCTGCCATCCTGGCTTCCATGCCTCCCACACCAGAGGCCAGTGGCTCCTCCAGTAGAATGTGGGATGGGAAGCCAGAAGCTCAGCCATTTTGGACTTTGAGGCCAGTCCAGGAGCCCGGGAGTCTTACTGCCTCACTGCCTCACTGCCTCACTGCCTCACTGTCGCGACCACCGGCTCTCCTTGCTCAAGACTGCAGGACCTGCATGACTAGTAAAAGGCCACAGATCCTTTCTTCCTACGTCCCTTCATGGAACCTTTGTTATAGTAGAGGACAGCATGGGCTCTGAAGCATGGGCTCTATAGTAGAGACAGTCATGGGTCCAAATCCTGGTTGCCACTTAATACTTGTCTGGCCTCGATGAAGTTATTCAGCTCCCTTTGCCTCAGCTTCCTCCTCTGTAAACCAGAGAGAACAGTATTTGTGAGCCTCAAAGTAAAAGAAGAATATAATGTTTCTGGTGTCGCACCTGGTAGATACTGGTAGATACAAGGTTCTCCCTCACCTCTCAACCCCTCTCCCTCTTGCCAGACTCTTGAGTTCCCCACATGTTCATACATCCCACGGTTTTCTATCCCCAGGCCTTTGCTCCTGCCCTTCCTGCCAGTAGCATGCTCTCCCCACTCTCCTACCTCATCATGGCCAAATCCTCCTAATTTTTCCAACAAATAACTCAAATGCCACAGAATCCAGGCAGACTTCCCTGATCTTCCTTCCTTAATATTTAATTTTTTTCATTCCACCTTCTCCTTTGTATAAGACTCTTCTCCCTTACTTACCCATAAACTCCATGAAGGTAGGGTCTGCTTTTTAATCATCTTTGTGTCCCTCAAAGAACACTGAACTTCGCAATTACTCAAGTGACTACGAACTGGACAAATGAACATGCAAGGGCGTCTGAGTCCCCGATACAATGTTTTCAAGGCAAGGAGAAGAGTAAGCTGCAGAGACCTCAGCCTCTGGGCATTGTCTAAGGCCTTTGGGACATGACGGGGTGCCCAGTCCTTGTCCCACACACAGCCCGTCTTACAGTGGGCCAGCCTGTGACCCAGGTGACTGGGAGTGCTGCTCACTGAAATGAAACCTGAGGAGTCCCCAGGTCTAGGAAGACCTTGTTCTCCAAGCCTAAAAACTACCCAACAGCCATCTGCACATTCATCACAGCTCTGTGCAGCTTAGGCCATGCCAGCAATGCCTTCTCACTGTCCTAGCAGAAATGGTGGTCTCCAGGCCTCCTGGTCTCCATCAGGCAACTGGCAGGCATGTCTCCCTCGGCACCAGCTCTTCCTTGGAACTTATACCTCCAAGATGAGACAGGCTGCCGATTTCTGAAGAACTCAGACCTGGGAGGAGGCATGTCCAGGAGGTAGAAGCCAGGAGGGAAAGGGAGAAAGCAAGCAGAGCCACAACCTCCACCGCCTGCCCCCGCCCCCCAGCTGCCTTGTGGTTTCTTCTTAAAGGGCAGCATTGGGTCTCGGCAGAGATATCACCACCCTGTTAGCATTATTTTCTTATTACCTTAAATGGACAAGACTCCAGTGTGTAGTTAACACAAGAATGCAAACCCCTCCTCCTCCCTCCAGAGAGAAGTAACCCGGTGTTCTGCCCTTCATGAATAACAAGAATCCATCGCTCACATGTGGCCAGTACTTTTTTGTTCACAAAGTACTTTCATAACTATCATCTCCTGCTTGTCCTGCAAGGTCTGTAGGATGGGAATCACTTTCTCCAGTATACAGAAGAGAAAACCCATGTTCCACAAGATTAAATAACTTGTTTAAGGTCAGGTAACTCATAGGTGCCCATCTGTCTCCTTCCTGAGAGTTTCAGGGGCACTAAGAGATTCCCGGGAAATTGTGACATGTTTCACTAAGATATGGCAGCCCTCCAGTAGGGCAGGACCTGGGGAAACATGGCTGTTTCCTAACAGGAACCCTGAGGGAGGCCCCTCCAGGGCGGCGCTGACATGCCATGGGCACAGATTGAGTGGAGGGTCCAAATGTGGCCACTTATTAACTAAGGGCTTTTTATCTTTTTCTTTGGCCCTTGACTTATAACTGCAGAGAGAGTGCATCTCCAAATAAGAATGCCAAAAAGACTTTTTCTAACACAACTTGGGAGAAATCTGAAACGGGAGGCTCCCATCGTGGCAGGAGACCTAGACAGGGGAAGGGGCAGGGGAAGAGCATCTGACTATGAGGCCGAAAGTCCCAGAGAGTACCCTAATGGTGCTAGTGCTACAAGTCTCATTCTTGGGGCTGGAGAAAGAAGCTGGCCCTGTTCCCCTCCCTCCAGTAATCAAGGGCAAAACAGTCCACACAGTCTCATTTGCAGAGGAAAAGGGAATAAAGACTGTCAAAAATAATATGGGTGCAAGCACTTCCCCCGCAAACAGATCTAAGAACATAAGCAATGCCCATCGGGTCAGCCCCAGGGTGAACCCATTCAGCCTGGAGTTTTACTCAAGATTGGCTTCAACCCATCAAGCTGGGCTCCTTGGAGCTCCCCAGCCCACCACTGCTCATTTCTTCATCTCCCACAGAGCCTCATAAGTCTTACTTGAAATGCAGCCCCTCCAGAAGTTGAATAAAATGTTCCAAGAGACTGTCGGCATTGCCATTTAACTGCAGTGCAATTAGAAAGGATATTGGCCAGGACACAGCCTTATTAGTAGGTTTTTGTTGTTGTTTTTGTTTTGTCTTATACAATGCTTCCACAGTGGCTCCTTCTTTCATCATGGTCAAAGCAAGCACAGCTATTCCCGTTGGCATGTTTCCTCCAGCCCACCCAGCTGGCTATAGAGACATGTTTTCCAGGGTCAGGCAGTGTCACCAGGCCAGCAACAGCCCATCCACTCCACAGGGCCGATGTCCACTCCAGAGGGCCGATGTTCAGCAGTTATTTGATATCACAACATGGATGTGTTCCTTTCTCTTCGATGTTCCTTCTTCTTTCCTTGGCACTGTTCTTTCTCCCTCTCTTCACCCACCCCAACTTGAAAACACTGTGTTCCCAATCAGATAAAGCCAGCACAAGTGTATGGAGCAGAAGGCAAGCAGCACAGAGGGAGGAGAGATCCAACCACATCCCAAATCTTTCCCACTCATCTCCTGGGACAACAATGGCCACTGTTCCCTCAGCAGCACTGACCCAACTCCTCAGACACATGGACCTATCTGGCAAGTGAAGGCAATACAGGAGGTAGCATAGTTGCTGGTATCTGCAAACCAAAACGAAGACCATCCACATACATACTGATCTGCCCCAGGAAGCGGGCTCCACCCGGCTACCATTTTGCCCTGCAAGCTGTGCTTCAGTTGTAACATGAATCAAACACTCCAGTAGACAGCATCCTCAGCCACCTCCCACACCACTTCTGCCCCCTTGGCGATTAGTGCCCAAGTGGTGGAGTAGAGCCCGGGGCAACACATTCTCAGGGATGCCATTTCAAGGGTGGCTTGGACCCCTGCCAGTCTCTCCCATGAGTTTAGTGTCCCTAGGTGAACGGGCTTCTTAGGTCCACACCTGAGGACAGTATCTACAGCAAGTATCACCTAGACACTGAAATTCAAGTCCATCCCTCCCAAGAGGCCCTTTCCAGCTAACCTCACACATTCTCTATCTCAGAGGTTCTCAAAGTTTAATGGGCAGCAGAATCACCTTAGAGGGTTGGTTATCCATGCAGATAACGAGGCCTCATTCCCAGAGGCCTGCATTTTTAACAAGCTCCCCAGAGAATTCTGCGATGGTGATCCATCCGCTTCAGTCCCTGCTCTCCTCTCCTACCCTCAGCACTGGCTTCGTGTCACTATCTTGAATTCTAGTAGGTACCCCACCTCCCCCAACACCCTGAGAGTCCAGTAAGGAGGGAGAGTCTGAGTCCCCCATTAGAGTATGCTCACCTGGAAGGCAGAGGAGCCTCTCTCCTTTCAAGGCCCAGTAGAGAGCCCCACATGGAGGGGTGAGAAGCTGCCAGCCAGGAGGCTGAGAAATCAGCCTCGCCTCTCCACAGGCTCCAGAAAGCCTTCGTTCTGCCACAGTTCCACTGCACATCTGTACAATGGCTTTAAATGTCACCTCAAATATCAGGCCAGGCAGCAGGAGGGAAAGGCAGAAGCTAATTATTCTGCCTTGCCTCAGCTTTTGTGTAGCTTTCACCTGGCTCACCTCTGACCTCTGCTGAGGATCTTTAACTCTGCCTTGGCTGAGGCATGCCCAGCTCATGGAAGACAACCTTTCGCTGCCCTGGGCTCTAAACCACCTTGTTAAGTGGTGAAAACCTGACCCCTCCTTACTGCTTCTCTGGGGCTTCTAGTTCCCCCAGCAGTCAATAGAACCCCCAGGTTGCACTGAATCTCCAACACAGCATGCCATCCCAATACCCCCCACTGCCCACCCAAGAGCCAGTCCCCTCTCCTCCTTCGTGACCTTATGAAGCTCATCTATTCTGGGCCCCATGCCCTCTCCATTAAGTCCTGTGAAAAGTACCATGACAACTTCATCCCATCCAAGGTATTTATGATGAGAGCTTAATATTTAGGACCTCAGGAAATATTCCTATTTTGGCAAAAGATAAAGCCTATGTCAAAGGAAGGCATAGAGGAGTGCAGGCCTTAGGTAAGCAGTGGTGGAGGTGGATATCTGCAGTCAGGGAGCATAGTCCATGACTGCCTTCCCTAGGTCTTCACAGGCATGTCCCTGTGAGGCCATCCCGATGAAGTCAATCACGGAAGGTGGTGCTCCTTCCATCCTCCCTCACTGCCCTGACCTCCCATTTCCTACTCAGCATGAACACCTGGTTGGCTGCCTTCCCCAAGGCACTTACATTGCAAAGGAGTTCTTCTTGGGGGGAAAAAAAAAGCTGGTACATATTTGGAGAGACCCTCTCAGAACTGATCCATGAGCCTCTGCATTCCAGAGTTCACTATTACCTCCTCTGTTTCCCTCGCAGCCAGTCACACAGTTCCTCCATCTCATTTCCACCAAGAGTCATTTCTCTGCCCATCAAAGGAGGTAGTGTTACTTCATGGTTGACAGGAGGCTGTTCACCCCTCAGGAGGTCTGGCTTCTCTTAAATGTTCCTCACATCTCTCAGTCCCTGAGGTCACCATCAGAGAATCAGGAAGCTAAGTTGCCAGTCACCACAGCTGAAGCCTCTCTCCTTAGGCCAGGCGGAGCCCTCCTGTGAACCTCTACCTGCTCTCTCCATCCCATGCCCTTCTCCATCCCCTCCAGGAACTTTTCCAGATAGCCCCCCTCAGCAGGTCTGCCCAGTAAAATCAGGCACCATACCATGAGGACTGGGACTGATAATAATGAATGTGAAGTTCAACCTTATCAAAAGGAACCCACCGTATTGTCAAATAAATGCTAAATTTTGGTTAGCACATATCTAGAGCTCAACCTTTTTTTTCTACTTAGTCCCTTTTTTGCTATAGTCCCTTGAGTATTTTTGTCTATTTATGGAAAGTATATAATCTGTATGTGTTACACAGGGCCACCCACTGTTAAATCAGAATATCTGACTCACCTGAATGCCCTGGCTCCCTACATACATACACATTGAGCTGGATAATGAAATTACTTGCACGCTAGCCAATTTGAATTCTCTCTTCCTTGGTTCTTATTTTCAAAAAGAAAAAATAAAACTATTTGCAAAGATCACCTTACTTTTCAACAAATGAACTCTGCTTATAGTTCTTAAAAATAATTGAGTCTCGTAAATTCTATAAACCTTTTTATACCTTTTGTACCATTAATTTCCAAGCCTTCGAGGTATTGGGAAAGGGCTGAGGCTTTGGAGTAACTTCCCACATCTCAGTTTCTTCATCTTTTGAATGAAGATAAGACTAATCCCATAAAACTTGAACTTTTCATAAGGAAAAGACAAAACAGCATATAAAATCCAAAGCACTACACTTAATACATAGTGGATACTTCATAAAGATTAGCACATTCTCCTGCAACAAAAACAAGCTCAGGTCACGCTGAAATTCTCAATTCATGGGACCAGAGTTAAGAGTCAAGTCACTGCTCCAAGTTTCCCAGGCTTCTCTACCTGCCCTTCAGGAGGGGGCAGATTCTTAGAGCTTACATTTCCTCTAATTCCTGTGACACTCTCCTTCCCTCACTAGGGAAATGAAAATGTCCAGCTGCCCCAACTCATGTGATCTCCTCTTTCTGACACAGGTTGGCAAGTTCCACTGGAGATTCAATTATGAAAACTATTTTGACTATACCTTGTGACACACATGGATGACCCTCAGCACTGAGGAGAAGAGAAACAATACAAAGTTCCCGATGGACCATCAGCATAGTGAACAGCAATTATTTGGCATCCCGAAATGTCCATCAATCCTGGCCTCACATCATGCACTCAATAAAGCCTAAAGATATCCATGGGGGAAAAAAACTATAAAACTTCAAGAAGAAAAATTTTTATAGTCTTAGGGTGGGATGGTTTTCCTAAGCAAGACACAAAACTCAGTATATTGGCTTATATACACATTTTCAAAAATTTTTTGAAGGATATACAAATCACCAAAGGAGAACAGGAGGCTGAAGACAGTAGTTAGAAGGATAACCTTTTACTGTAAATCATCTTACACATTTTAAATTTTGACCCTTGGACTGTATCACCTAACTCTTTAAAAGACATTTTAAAATAATGGAGTCAATAATAGATACGACTGTTCTTGGCATCTAGCTGCTTTGTTGTGAGAAGGCTAAGTCACATGGAAAGGCCATGTGGAAGAGAACTACAGATGCTGGTTGAGACCCCCAGCTAGTCCCAGCCCCCTCCCAGCCACCAGAGGAAGCCCACCCTGGAGCTGCCAGCTATCCCAGCACCCCAACAGATACCACATGGAGCAGAAGAACTGCCTGGTAAGCACCACAATTATGAGAATGATAAATTGATGCTCTAAGTCACTAAGATTTAGGGTGGTTTATTACAGTGTAATAGGTAACGAAACAGAGCCATTGGTGCATGCAGAGCAAAGTAAAGCCCCATGATTCGATGAGATCACCAAGGAGATGTTGAAAACGATTGTGCCTTCTTTCATCTAGAAGGCAAAAAGCATGGTTAGTCTCAGGACCACATCTATTTGTTAATAGCTTGCTCTCTACTCTTCTTAGAATTCTGAAGATGGGGTTGTCACAGAGGGTGTCTAATTAACATGCTTATTTGAATTATAAAAGTGAAATTAGACTTTCTCTGACAGGAAGTAAGTATGTCTAATTTGGCTACTTGCTTTGACAATCAGATTTGCCTTTCCCAATTCATATAAATCCGTAGCTCCAAGATTTTGAAGAAAATGTGTTTAAAGCCTATTATAATATGCAACATGATAGAAAATGTATTATTTGCAACTTTAAACTCATGGTAAAAAAAAAAAGTTTAGGTATCCACTTAAATGTGTGAAGGGGCATAAAGTTTTCAATATTCTTTTAGAGCATACAGAAGCAAAAAAAGTCTGATGCCCACTGAATGACAGTATACCTTCACAAAGAAACACTATGCAGCTATGAATAAAGAATGATGAGGCTTTCTGTGAATTGATATGAAAAGATGTTCAAGACATACTGTTGGGTTAAAAATGCAAGGCATAGAGCAAGATAGTTAGTATTCACGTGCTTTTGATCAGAAAGGGATAACATAAGTATGGATTCTGATTTGCTTATATTTATAAAAAGAAATACTGGAAGGGTTCCCAGTAAACTAATACTGATGGTTACCTATGGAAAAAGTGGCTTGGTAGAGAGGTATATGGGTCACATAAAGACCTATTGATTTTGTACTAATTTTTGAACACTGTGAGTACATTATATTTTCATATATTTTAAATCCTCACAGAATAAAATAGTAGAAAAATTGCAAAAACATGAACATTAAAAGATAATGCAGGAGGTAAATATTTGCCATGGTTGCAACGATAAATTATACAAAGGGTTAATATCTCTAATTTACAAAAAGTTCCTAGAAACCATTAAGAAAAGTTAACAACCTGGTATAAAAATAGGTAAAGATTACGAACAGGCAACCCACAGATGAGGAAATATAAATGATTGATAAAAAGTAAAAAGAGGTTGACCATTACTAATGATCAAGGAAATGCAAATAAGCAATAACAGCATGCCACATTTTACCTATAAGATTGCCCCCAGAAACACACACACACACACACACACACAAATATACACACACACAACAAAACAACCAACCTGGTAGGGGACTAAATTGATAGAACATTCTTCCAAGTCAATTTGGCAGTACAATCAACATTTCTAAAGTATATAGCCTTCAACCTAGCAATTCTTCTAAGATTCTCACCTACTGAAATATCTGTACTTATACACACATTGCAGTGTATTCTGTAATAGAAAAAAATAAAAAGGAAAGAAAAAACCTAAACGTCCCACAATAAGGAACTAATAAGATAAATTATGACACAGCCTACATTATACTTAGAAACATTAACAAGAGCAAGCAGTTTTATATGTAGTAACATGAAAGGGTTCCATGATCTGTTATTGAATGAAAGGATATGATTTGTGAAATAATTGGAAACAATTCGTATTATCCCACTTCTTGTGAAAATATATATAAATATATACATACATACTATCAGTATGTATTTCACTATGCATAGAAGAGTTCTAGTAGGATATATATATATATATATACACACCAAACTATTAACAGTAGTTATTCCTGAAGAATGAAGAAAGGTAGTTAGAGAATTGTGTTTTATAAAATTTTATGTTGTTATAATTTTTTAACTATAAGCACTTGTTACTCTGGTAATTTTAAATATTGAAGCTGCTACTAAAGTAGCGGCTCAAATCTTTTCTGAAAAAGGAGGTGCTCCTCAGGGCCACGGCAGCAATTTCCTTCTCTACCCCCTACTCATAAGGTCTAGAATATGAAATTGTCTTCAGAGAACCCACAGGTCACAGTAAAAAATTCACCAGACTTATCCACCTGTTCAAGTGACTGGCAGATAGAGTTCCATCACTATATCATGAGAAAATGCTATTCATTCCCCACTTTGTTCCACATCCCTTACTTACCACAAGAGTCACGATGGGTTCTCCATAACAAGCATTCAGGAAGAACCTCAACTCCTCTCAAACCATTCATTTATCAGCCACTTAGATACCTTATGGGATTTTGGTCAGCAATGGAAACTATGTTGCATCTCAAGTTCCAGCTTTAACCAAAGGGCAGTGACTGTCCAGAGTTTTGTGTTGAAGATTATGCAGCTACTTACAGGATGGATGGCGAAAGATTGGCGCCATCAATTCGTGATGTCTGCCAAAGACAGGCAGGAAGGCAGGAAGAATTGTAATACACAGGCTTTCAAGTCAACCATCCCTGCCCTTGTACAATAGGCTCTGACTCCCCAAACCTCAGGCTTTAAAACCTGCCATCTCTACTTAGAGTTTTATGCATCAGGTGAGGGAAGCTGAAGGTGGTGGGAGGTGACACGGGGTAAAGTAAGGTGAAAGCTAACTGTGACTATGTCATTACGTGGTACGTCTATCGGAAGACTGTAAAGATGTGGGGTGTCTGAGGAAAGGGAAGGGGACCCTCACAGGTGGAGCTGTGGCTCCAAACAGCTGCATATGAAAGACTCTGAACATCTGGTTGCAGTGCTGGTCTGAGGTAAGCCCTGAGCCTGGATTCCATCTGTCACGTCTTACTGAGCCCTTTATCCCAAAGACTCAGCAATTGTGCCCACGTAAGAAACATGCCTTTCACAATTTTGAAACCTCCAAGTGCCCTGTTAATTGGCAATCCACTCATATTCCCATAACCAAAAACAGAAAAAAGCCAAAGCCAAAAAAATCCCAGAACTTCACGTGTTGTAACTAAAAACACTTAATAAACAAAGCCAGTCCTTGGGTTCCCTTGGGGAGTAATTGTCTAAGCATGCTTCTTTCTTTCAGCTGGTGAGAGAGACAGACGTGCTAAAACTGTATGGAGCTCATCTTGAAAGCATTAATTTTTCCAAACACTGATGTGCAGCTCATGTGCTTTTCCTGAGCAAGTGGCAGCAGGCAGTGAGGAGGCTGCTGAGGACACCCCTCCGTGCTGGGTCTGACTGTAGCAGCAACAGGGATTCAGAGGAAGTGGTCATACTGAAGCCTGGGGGAAAGTTGGGAATTTGGAAGTCAGAGGCCAAGGCCCAGCCACCATGACCTGTCACAGGGAGGGGCTGCACAACGCCCATGCACTAAAGACTTGGGGTTGGATTACCATTTACAAACTGGAAGAAAAGAAAGCAGAACCAATGCCTTAATCCACTTTCAGGCCCACTCCCTCGCAGCCAAGTTGGCAATCAACCAAACTATTCTTCCTCACAGCCTGTAGCTCCAACAACCACACACAGTGGCGAAGCACCAGTAGAGGTCGGCCATTTCTGGGTATTGGTCTTTAAACCATTTTCCTCCTTCTCCCCATTTAGGAATGGGAATCTACAGTGAAGAATGTGATTTGGTCACCCACAGTTAAACTGTTGTTTGACCCCCAAGTCCCTTCTCACTAGGAGGTCAGGGGCACCCTCCCTGCAGCCTGTTCACATAGGATAAGACACAACAAAACCATCCACTGAGGCAAGGAATCTCATCGTCTGCCTGACAAAGACTCAACAATGAGGATATGCCACGAGTTCTGTCAGTCTTAACAAGACAATTTCCAAGTTGATTGCTACCACAAGGCCCATGCATATCTAACCGCATGTCAGGATTCTCACTGGGAATCAGTGCTACACACACACAGGCATAATAATTGTTTTGTCACCACCAAGGCTCCACAGCCAACTCCCTTCAAATGCCAATTCTAACAGTTGTGTGAGATCAGTCAAATTACTAAACTTCTTTGTGCCTCCGTTTTCTGTAAAATGGCGATGATAATAGTATTTAAATAACTTCATAAATGTAAGGGGCTTAGAATAATATCTGGCACACAGAAAGCATTATGTATGTGTTTATGATTATCATTATGTTGTCAGCTTTCATGTTTCCATGCTAAGCTATCTCTACCCTTTGGATCCCTGCATATGCTCTTCCTAGGCGTGGAACACTGTTTCCCATCCTGCCTTCATCTAGCTATCTGCGCTAATTCTTCAGGTCTCCAGGAAGCCTTCCTGGCCAACTCAGCTGGGCCAGCCATCCTTGCATCTGCGCCCACCACATCCTGTACTTTTTCAACACCATATTAGTGTCCCCATATTATCATCTGTCTTCCCAACCAGGTCCTGTTCATTGGTGTATCCCTAGCGCCTGGCATGGAGAAGTCACTCAATAAATATGTGCTGAATAAATGAATGGGGAATAGATGAAGGGCAGCTTTCATTCACTCAACAAGCATTTACTAAGTGCCTACAAGATGTCACACCCTGGACGATGCCTGGAAATACATGAAGGAACAGAACACCAAGGCTGCTCTCTAGGAGCTCACAGAGTTTCTGCCTTCTAGCAGTAACTCAAGAAAAAAGTGGAGGTGGGTTAACCCTGCCCAAGGCAGGGGTCAATCAAGTACCAGAAGGAAGGGGTGCTCTCAGAGGGGAATACAGGTTTACCTAGGATAGGTCTGTTTAACTGGAAACAAGCAGTAGAAGCTTTGATTCTGTTTATCATGCCTGCGTGTGAAGAATCAATGTAGCTTTGCACCGATGAAAAATAAAAGGTGGACTCTTCTTTATTATAAGGGTGGTTTATTTACCCAAGCATCAATCTAACTCTTTCAAGAGAAACACTGGTTAGTTCACCGCATTCATGTTGTCTGCAGACTATTTTTACCACACTGTAAATTCGTCTGAACTGAAGTCACTGTTTGTCATGATCATATAGTTTATATCCTACCCCACTGCTGCCTTCCATCAGCACCAAGCACCTAACGTAGTGCCCAAAGTAAAGGGACACTGCAGAGTGCAAAAGGGGCACAATTCACTCGTTTGGTATGACTTCCCTCCTGCATTCCTCACCATGTTTTTTAGCTTTGTTAAAGGAGTATTTGTTGTTTCTTCTACTTTTCTGAAGCAGAACTGGCACCACCACCACCTCACCCCCCAAATAAAGCCAGCTGTGGGATTCTGGAGAAGAGTTACTTGGCTGTAGCTTTGCCAGAGCCTTTGATAGCTCAGGCCCATTGAAGGAAAAAAATGGGAAACAGAATTTCTACTTATAGTAAGAGAAAGTTGGAGCAACTTTTCCCTTGGAGATTACATCAAAGATACTTGAGGTTATATTTTCCATACTAGTTGCCCTAAAAATGAGGGAACACAAGAACTTTTCCTCAATGAAGAATCCAAGCCTGGCTACCTATAGAAGGGCAATGGTGCTGCCAAACCCCAGCCTGGGAAGCCATGCAGCCTGATGCAATTGCAGCTGGGCATCCAGGGACAGCCACACTGCCTCCATACTGCACCACCCACCCAGAACCCCAGGACCACAGTCTCACCTTCACTACCATTTTGAGGGTCATCTGTGGCATGTCTTATAACAAGTTTCTAAGCTAGATACAAGTAAGTTAGAATTACCTGCTTATCACTTCTATTCTTTTTATGATGATGCAAAGCAAGCCAGTAAGGCTGTGACTCAGGGGAAGTCCTTTTACCATGTTTACAGAGACAACTTTGTGAGGATAACTACGTGTCAAGGCACACATACGTGCACTAGGCCTGTGGATGTCTGTGTGAGGATGCCTCTGTTTTTTGTTTATTTGTTTTTGTTTTGGGGTTGTTCTTTGTTTGCTTGTTTTTTCTGAGACAGGGCGTCATTCTGTCGCCCAGGCCGAAGTGCAGTGGCTTGATCTTGGCTCTCTTTCAGGCTCAAGGGATCCTCCCACCTCGGCCTCCTGAGTAGCTGGACTACAGGTGTGTGCCACCACATCTAGCTAATTTATGTATTTTTTGTAGAAACGACGTCTCCCTATGTTGTCCAGTCTGGTCTTGAACTCCTAGGTTCAAGCAATCTGCCTGCTTCAGCCTCCCAAAGTGCTGCTGCCCAGCTCCTTTACCTCTGTTATGTTATGATGGGGCGGGACAAATTACCTGAATAACATTGGAAATATAACCCATGAGCTTGTCACTAAAGCAGCTATGTCCCAGCCATCAGACAGTTTCCCTGGGAGAGCAACTAGACTGAGAACATATAGGTAAGACAGGCAACTGGGAGAGCACAGCTGATTTTTTCTTGATATCTTTGAAACTGAATACACTCTTGCATGGAGGTACATAAACACATTGCTCATTAAAGTGTTACCAGGATCTATCTTAAATAACACATGCCCGGGAGCAATGTGTGCTGTTCTCATTTCCCTCCACGACAGTCCTGCTACAGTAGACAGGAGAATGTCATAGAAAGTGAGTCTGGATTTCTGCTAAGCCTTTTACAAATGTCCTCCATGAAATTCTTGTATATAAGATGATGAAAAATGAATGGGATGAGTGTATAGTTGGGTAGAATTGCTGTAGATAAACTGCACGGACCAAAGTGTTTGTTAGGAGAATACAGTGAGCTTTAGGTGGAATGCAGGTCTCTGGTGATGGCCACAGAACTCCTCCCTTAAATGTTGTATTTGACTTTTAAAACAATCACTTCCTTAGATCAGATCAAAGATATGCTTATACTATGGGCAGATGATGCAAAACTGGTATAGTGGGCTTAATATTATAATAGATGACCAAAATCAAGACGTAAAATTATCTGGGCAGATTCGAACACTAGGTCAAAATTAACAAGGGCAAATTTCATGTCTGAGATCTACATTTTAAAATAAACATATATGTATCACTCACCCAGTCTTTTGTACCTACCCTAAAGAAGCACTTGTACATGTGTACAAGGAGACGCTGCTTATGATGATTTTAAAAACCAGAAATAATCGAAGACTTGCTAAGAAAACTACAGAATATCCACACTGCGAAATACACTATGCAGAAGATTTCCAGGACATGTTGCATGCAGAAAACTTGCAAAATGATATGTTAACCTCAAACACACATACAACACATTTCTGCTGATATCTATCTATCTATCTATGTAAATCCACAGAAAGGTCTGGAAGGACCCCTAATAACTAGTATCAGGATCTGCCTCCAAAGAGAAACTGAGTTGATATGGAGTTCAAAAAGGCTTTGGCTTTACGAGTAACCTCTGACATTCAGAATGTATTTGTGTTAAACTTGTGTAATTAAGCTTTCTTTTTAAAGTACAGCCTTGCTTTTAGCTTTTTTAAAAAAAAGTTTTACAGTGTGGGAAAGGATACAAATTCTTGAGCTTTCAGTTACCACAAACCTAAGAGGAGTCAGCACTGTGGAAAGACTACAGAAAGCTAACTCATACTATACAGAATGTGTTAGCAGTTCAGTGTTCAGACAGCCTGCAGGTACTAGAGTTCACTAAGCTGACCATGTCTGGAACACTGGGTTGGATCCAATTCTGGCAGCAGGAACATTGGCAACATAGAATGCAACTAGAGGAAAGAAATGCTATGGGGATTCTGAAAAGCATGATGTCAGAATAATAAGTATGGAACTACGACTGTTTAACCTGAAGACAAAAAGATTGTGGGGGAAACAAACACGTTCCTTCAAATATTTGAAGGCTTATTATGTAGATGAATCACTAAACTTATGAGTTTTTCCAGAGGTAAACATGAAGACAAATAAATACAAGTGACTTTTCTATTAAAAAATAAATAAAAAGAAAAAAAATTCTAACTAACAAGAATGAATGACGAAATAGCCTGTCAGGCCAGATCACGAGCTCTCTGTCATTGGAATTATTCAACTAAAATACTGTATATAAAAAGATGTTGGGTTTTATTAGAAGAAAAACTATGTAATCTTGAATATCTCCAACAATTCTAATGTTCTATGATTCCATATTTTGACTGCAGAATCAATTTTCAATCAATGTATAGTCTCATCAATTCCAAATCCCACAGGTGGTATACTCTTCCACCAGGTGGCAGTAGATGCCTTGGGCTCTGGGTCCTAAATGTTAGGTGTGGTTAAAAAGCACAGTTTAATACCTTTAAAAATAACATAATAAAATAACAGAACAGAGTGCAAGCATTAAGCCAAAAAAGTAATCCCTTTTAAAGAAACATGTAAGTATCATTCATAATCTTTCTGATTATTCCATCACAATGATTCTTAATCCATTTGCTTTCCTCTTGTACATTTCTTTTGTACAGGGTCTACAGAGATGACCCCTTATCTTCTGTGGCCGCCTCTCCCTGGTGTCAAGTTTCCTGACTTGTATACAGTTCCTCATCCCCAAGACTGTTCTTGATGCAAAAATCCCCTCGGCTTCCTCTGCAGCTGCACATCATGTTTGCTCCCACAGTCTTTCTTCCCGACCCAAGAAGAACTACGTAGGGTCAGAAAACACCCCAGCCTCTTCCTGCTCTGTATCCACACAGCTGAAGCCACAAAACAAGCAAGCAACAAACAAAAACAGAATAGGCCCCACCCTGAAAGCATGAAAATATATGATTATCTTTTCCCAAAGAGAAGAGAATAATCTTCCACCCAGTTCTTAAAAGAGAAAACTTTCCATGTCCAGCCACAGCTGTTGGCTTGGTGTTTCTTAAAATTTGAATACAATCAACAACCCTTGTCCCAGTCCCTAGAAACCTTCGAATGTTAACAACTGCCTTGGTTGAGAGTGAGAGATCACTTCAGAAAACCCAGTACTAAGGAAGTATTTCTGTAAGTGCTTGCCAGTGAATGCAAATAAAACAAGATTTTTTAAACTGAGACTTAAAGCAATTTTACTATGTACCTGAGTCAAGGTTCTACTCATCTTTCTAGCTCAGGTGAAAGACCTCTTCTTCCAGCAAGCCCTGGGGATGTTAGGATTATGTTTGTTGTCTCTGCTATGTGCTCCCATATCCTCCTCAGTATCTCCCGTCACAGCCCTGTACCTCCCCAACCACAGCCCTGCACCTGCCCTGTCACCATCCTTACCACGTGCATTATGGCCACTTTACCAGCCTGTTTCCCCATTACATGACAGGGCCTAGACTGTACCTGATGCTTTTACCACTGAGCCCCTAAACACAGTAGGACCCAATAAATATCCATGAGGCTATTATAAATAAACACATTATCAATTAACTAATTCATATGGAACCCAAGTCTAGGCAGCTGTTTCACTGAGGTAAATATCCATTCCACAAACTTTGTGTCTCTTATGCCAGGTATAGTACAGAAGGAGTCAAACTCAGGTCCTGCCCTCAAACAACATACAGTTGAGTAAGGAAGTCAAGACAAGTACACAAATGCCTATGGCACAAAATATATAATGGAGCACCACAAAAAGATGACTATTAGAGGATGGAAAAACAGGAGCAAAGGCACAGAGATCACCAAGTAGTTCAAGTCATTGGAGCTAAGCCTATGGGACAGGTAATACCGGGGGCAGAGCCTAGAGGTCCTTAAAACAATACCTTTGAGTAGTCGGTATATTCCAGGCTAACTGCTTTATATTCATGATCTCATTTATTCTTTGAAACAATTCTATGTAAAAACCCCCTATCACAAAGAAGTAAATGGGTTCACAGAAGTCAAGAAAATTGCCCATTATGTCACAGTTGATAAGTGGCAGAGCTAGGATGCACATGCAGGCCAGCCTTATGACCGTGGCAGCAATGCTGCAGTGCTTTGGAGCCTGAGATGCCAAGTTTAGGAGTTGCTACTTTATCCAGTGGGAGCTACTTGGAGCAGGAGCATGCCACGGTTCAAAGACTGTGCTTGGGAAGACGTATCAGACAGTAATGGGGAGAATAGATTGGGAGTCAGGTTTGAAGCCTATTGCAATAGTCCCAATGTTGTATCATTAAACTTCTGAACTGGAGAGTGGTGGTAGGACTGGCAAGGGGATTCAGAGCTGAGGAACTCCAGAGGAAGAGCAAGACAATCAAGGATGATCCCAAGCTATTCACCTGAATGACTGGAAGGAAAAGGATTTGGAAGTGGCTCTGCATATGTGCATGCCATGGGAAAGAGTAGGAATTAATGGGTGGGAGTACTGCAGCCTTAAGTCCTCAGGAGCTCCAAACCAGGGGGCAGCCTAAATCCTCCCCACTCTCTTCCTCTCATTGCTGCTACCTGCAAAAGCTTCCTGAATTCTCTGAGCCTTCCCACCCATTTGGGGCATCTGAGCTCAGCAACTCACAAAAGCAGAGGGGTAATAATGTGACATGAGGCATCACACAACCATGTCCACCCAAGTCTACTCTCCCCTAAGAGGCCAGCCTGACCCCGCACAGACAATGTCTGGTCCAAACCAGCACCAAGAAGTGGAATAGCAGCAGACAGGAGTTAGAGGCCACAGGTAGTGATTCTGACTCCTCCACTGACTCCCTGTAACCTTGGACCAGAAGCTTAACTTCTCTGGATCTCAGTTTCCTAATCTGTAAACCAAGGAGTTTGAACCAGAATCAGAAGTTGCAAACTAGGGGCACACAGGACAAACTCATCTTGTAAATGGACTTTGACCAACACAATGTCTTTTAATTAGCTTCAACATTTAAAAACCAGGCCATTTCACAAAGAAAGTGCATATTTGCCGCTGTTCTTGAAGCAGGAAAGTCTGGCAACATGGAGCCCACATTCCTACATGGCATCAATCAGCTGGGGCTGAGTAGCTGCTGGGACACCACCCTCCAGTTTGCCACAGTCCCCACCACCCCTACAGTCCCTGATTGCTGCCACTCATCATCTATACATGGGCCACTATGATCTTTTATGCTAATGGTCTGGCCCCTATAGGGATCTGAGTTCACAACCTCTACAGAAAACAATCTAAAATATCATCATTGCAAGATTCAGGAACTGGAGACATTAAACAGAAGCAAAGAGGAGTTGGGAGTGATTTTCCCTCAATGGAAGACGCGGGCTCCTCCGAGGAGCAAGGGCTTGCTACAGTGGATGAGGGTGGTTCATTAACACGTGTGTCAGGCCTGCCCACCACCCCACACCACACCCTCAGCACGGCACAAGGACAGATGACATCAGCCTTGGACACAGTCAGAGAAACCCCATCATGAAGCAATTTGCTTCCCCAGCCATTCTAATTTAACAATTAGCTTAACAACTCTGGTCAGGCACTTGCTGCTGGAGTGGAGAAATGATCCTGATCAGCAGAAGCTTCAGCCTAGAAGCTTCAGGAACTCCCTTCCTACCCCCCAACCCCAGCTTTCCTTGCTTCCCTTGGGTTTGTGTCTCCTGCTCACACAGATAGATATTCTAAATATCTCCAAAGAGGTTCCACCTTCTCCTTGAGCTCCCCAGTTGGGCTCCTTGGAAATTCTCCAGCAAAATTAGTTTCTCCTGCTGCCACTTCAGCCCATTCTCTTAGTCTGTCCTGCAGAGATTCTGGTCTCATCACAGGAAGCATGTCAGGCTAGTATGCGAGATGAGATGTGGAAGGAAGCCTGTACATAGGCCACACTGCAGACACAGGGGTACACTCACAAGGCTGGCAACCTTGGGCCGTCCTTGGTGCAGATCCTGACTCAGAGCACAAGCCTCAGGAACAGAGTTTGCCCTGACTCAGACAGCATGCTCAGCTCCGCATCTGCATTGCCAAAGGGCCTCTTGGTAAGAATGCACAATACTCCCTCTCTACAGCTTGTCCTGCTCCTGCCTCAAGCTGCACCCCAAACCCGAATGCCAAATTTCAGAGAAAGAGAGTGAGATTATTAAGGGGAGATGAAAAAAAAAAGTTTATAAAGTTACAGTCTATTATTTTTAAATACAGTATTAGAATTCCAGGATAGATGGGGTGAGGCCAGGGCCTGAAATAGCAGACCCTCAAGAAAGCAAGCATCCCTGCATGACCAGATAGAGATTTCAAAGAGAACCTAGAGAAAGAAATGGCTCATAAAAATGGAACAACAACCAGGAAAATAATCAGACCAAAAATAAACCTGAGGCATGCCAATGCCAAGGTCAATCCCAAAGGTTATTTTGTTCCAGTGGGGCCAAATCAGTGGAACCAGTTGATGATACTCTTAGTACAAGTGGTGTCCTCAAGAATGAAAATCCTTCCCAACTTGCCCTCCTTGATGGACAGAGCGAGGTCAGGGTTGAAACTGCAGTGAGGGCATGGGAACCTGACTGACAAATGAAGTGTAAATAAATCACCAGAACCATATGGCATCCACCTGGGAGTCCTAAAGGAATTCAAGGGTGAAATTGTGGCGAAGCTGCCCAAAATGTGTAACCTCTGATTACAAAGTCACTCATGCTCTAGAACTGGCAGAGTGCCCATGGTAGCCTCCATTCATAAGAAAGGATCCAGGGAGAATTCTAATTTTCATACCAGGAAAGTAAGCAGGACATAGCTTAAGAAAACGACTACTGAGCATGCAAGCAAGCACGATCTATCAAAGGAAAAGACAGCACGGCTCTTATAAGCAAAGCTTGTTTGTAATAGTTTTTGAGAGAGTAAATATGAATGTGAATTAATGAAAATCTGTCCATTTACATAAATTTAATTTACATAAAATTTCCAAGATACTATAGTAAAAAGCTTTTTTAAGTTGAATAACAATACAACAGGAAAAACACTTTTTCAGTGAATTACTTGGAGGCCAAAACAAAATGAAAAAATTCACTGACACGTCTCCAAATTAAAGAAATTTTAAAAGTGCGGTTCATAAGCCATCAGGACACTAGAACTTGTCTTATATAACGTTCTTATAATGTGCAGGAGGGAGCTACCGTGAGGTACTCTATGGGTCTACACTCTTCCAGGCAGGAGAAAGAAACGCTGATCAAGAGAAATGATAGGACAGTCTTTCCGGGTTGTAAGAGTTGATGGAGAAGAGGTGCCTGAGTTTCAGTGGGATGGGATCTATCTACTTCATAACAGCTCCTTAGTCTCCTCTCTCCAGATAAGATAAATTCTGGGCTCCATTCTCTGGACCTTGCGATTGTGGGCTCCAAAATTTACATATCCCTGGAAAACAGGAATAAATGCAGATTTAGCTCACAGAAAATGCTTCTGACTAGACTATCAAAGAGGCTGTCCACTGCATTTGGTTAAACCCTGGCCAGTCAGGCCTGCCATGGCCCTGCCCTTCCTTCTTCATTACAGTGTCCATTCAATGCATGGAGCTCCAGATTTAGAAATTCAGGGCACACACTCACAGAAAAGTCATTCTGAAGCTATGAACCGAGAATTCTAAAACGAACAATAGAGTATGACTGGATTTACCCATTCCTTCAATTTTTGTTACTGCATCTCTGTCTTGGGCATATAGCAGGGAGCTGACTGTAGAAATGCAAACCTGAGTAAGCTCAGCACCCATTGCCTAGCCCCACTGTTCCCTTGTAACCTTATCTCATCCATCTGTTCTGCTTCTCCTACTACCTCCAACCTGGTAAGAGGCATTGCAACACTTTCTTAGCCTCCATCTCTGCTATCCAAGTCCCTTCATTCCTTCAAAACTACAGGCAACAGAACTTCTCCCCTCAGTCATCCTATAGCATATGATGGGACCTTGAAACTTACTACACCATTCTGGGCTTGAGATCAGTGCCTTGATGGAGAAGTCAGAGACAAAAGACTTCTATGTTGTGTCACCTGCAAAAGCCTATTCCAATAAATTACAGTAGCTATGTGCTTAGGTTCGAATCCTGGCACTCCTAATTACGAGTTGAGTGAATTCAGAGCTCAATATCCTCATTTGCCAAACAAGTAAAATAGTGTTTATCTACTTAAAAGGGCAGTTCTGGGGATCATTTGCAGTAATGCTTATTTTAAAGAGCTTGACATAGTAGCTAGTGCATAACAAGAAATCCATTGATATTAGTTAGCATTAACATCTTCCTAAACAGATTTTTTATATTTTCTCCTCAGTCTAAATGCAGCTTTTAAAAGGCTACTTTAAAAAAGTGGGGGTGACTGATGCTAGGTCTCTGTTCTACAGTTCCTTGGCTCTTAGTTGTCCCTATAGTATCTTTTTTACAGTATTTTCTTGGGTTTGTCTATATATTGCTTAATAAATTGTGAAGTCTTTCCTATGTGTCAATGTCATTGCTGCCTGTTCTTGAGTAAAGTTTGCATGGAAAAGGCAGCATGCCTGCAATTTTAAAAGGAGTGGGCCATTTACTGCTTCCAAGAGGCTCCACAGATGACACTGTTCTTGATTAACCCACACGTAAAGGGTGTGTACTCTGAAACTAGACTGGATCAGTACTTTGAGAGCAGATCTATAAGATTTGTATTAACCAAGCTCACAAGGCTGATGTATAAGCCAGAAACTCCGTATCTTGAGTGCCAAAAGTAACAACGAAACACAACTGCCACAGGACCCTGGAGTGCTCAGTTCAGTGTAATCAGTGTACGCTGATGCACTGGGGACGCCAAGCTGTCATTGGAACATTGCATGATGAACATGTAATCAAGGCTTGGGAAGTCTGCAGAACAAGCCATGGTTCAACATCAGCAGGTCATGATGGGATGGACTAGCAAGAATAGTGCTGGTCCTGTTGGAGAACCCAAGAGCCCTGGTAGGCAGCCGGAGTCTGAATGGGCACCACCAGCTTCTGCTTCAACTTGCCTTTCAGGAGTGCCCTGGCTGGCCAGCACCTTTTATACAATCTTTCTCCAAATTGCACTCAGAGCAATTAATTAGGTTTTATGTTACTAAATTACAATCACATTTCAGCCAATATCCCTGAGATTATTTCTAGGTCACACGGATGGAGTCTTTTGCTTCACATATTTGCAAAACACCTTCTGGTCCATAGCTACAGGTGGTAGATCACATCCATGTGGGATACATGGATGGACGTAACTGAACCCTCAGAAGCAGCTTCATTTCTATTATTTCCAGGTTCCTGGGAATGTGGGAGGATGGGCTTCACTGTTACCTCCAGGAAACCGCTATGGGCTAAATTCCCCAGGCCAGGATCCCCATATTCTCTTTTATTTCAAGGTTATTTCACAAGTAAAACAGGAATTCATTTGCAGTAACCACCTCATCAATGGCATTGATTGACTTATCAGGTGAAACTGCAGATATTTGCTTTATTAACAGGAAGAGACCACTTTCAAGTGTTGGTTGAAAAGAGGAAGAGAGACAGACAGAGGGACAGAAAGAGACATAGAGAGCAGATACAGGGAGCAGATCGGAACAGAACAAGTCCAGGAATAAGAGCGCACTGAGCTGCAGAAGGAAGTATAATATGTTCCTGGATTGTATTTAGAAAATTGATATCCACTACTTAAAAAGGAATAGCTCCTCTTCCACCAAATTTATCTGGCCCAATATCCTCTTTTTCTTCCCTGGTGTTAACAGCCCATGGAAGAACATCCAGCTTTAGTCCTTAGAAGAAAGAAACTTGAAACCTGGCATCGAAATACAACTTTTTCCTCAAGTCTCAGACTCCCTAGGCTGGAAGAGATCCTCAAGAAGTCTTTTAGGAATTTCTCTGACTCAAGAACTGATGTGCCTAAGGGAAATTCTAACAGAGGAGACACTTTGCCAGGGAAATTCTCACCTTCCTACATAGTTGTGACATGGACACCTTCTGCTCTCTTTCTCTGGGTTTGAGGGGCAAGGCAATGTCGATGAAAAGAGCTATGGTTCAGATGTATCCCCTCCAAAATTCAGATGTTGAAACTTAATGGCCAATGTGATGGTATTAAGAGGTGGGGTCTTCAAGAAGTGACTAAATTATGAGGGCTTCTCCCCTCATCATGAATGAAATTAAGGCCCTCATAAAAGAGGACACAGCGTTCAAGGCACCACCTTGGAAGCAGAGACCGAATCCTTACAACAAACCTGCCAGCTCCTAGATCTTGGACTTCCCAGCCTCTAGAACTATGAGCAATAAATTTATTTTCTTTGTAAATTACCAAGTACCAGGTATTTTGTTATAGAAGCACAGATAGACTAAGATGTCTTCAGCTCTCCTCTTTTGGGTTGAGTTGCAAAGCAACGTTGATGAAAAGAACCCAAGCTTTGGAGCCAGACAGCCTTAGGTGAGATCTTCGTTTTGAACATTTCCGGCAAATCACTTAACCTCTCTGGGTATGTTTTTGCAGCAATAAATGGGAGTAACCACTACCTTTCAGAGTTGATGGGAGAAATAGAGATTACATTTGGAAAGTGCTTAGTCAATGAATTTCCAGCAAACTTATACCTGCAAGGGATGGGATGACACCATTACAGAAGTCACCCACCAGGTAACACCTGACTGGGCTCAGATCACCATGCATCCCAGCACACCTATGCAGGCATGTACACCATGCCCCCTATGTCATCTAATCAGGCACAAGGCTGCCTCCCTCCCCTTCCTGATCACCTTCCACATAGAAATGCTGTTTTAAACATGAGGTTTAAACATGAATAGAAACCTTTCAATGATGGACATCAGCACACACACACAAAAAGATAGTTGAAGAGAGCAAGAAAAGGCAGAAAATATCCCTAATTAAGGCATTTTCAATCACACAAATATTATATATGTGAAAGGGACTTTAACAATCATTGAGTGAAATCGTCTCTTTTTATAGGTGGCGAAACTGAGATCTAGAAAGGAGAAGGGACAGGCCCATGACAATGACAGAGGAGTCCTAAAACCAAGAACTCCTGACTGAGGACCCACTGAAATTGACACACAAGGCAAATGCCAGAGGAAGGGAAGGTCAAGCTTACAGTTACTTCGCCACTACTTTATAAACAACACTGGGGCCAGGCGCGGTGGCTCAAGCCTGTAATCCCAGCACTTTGGGAGGCCGAGACGGGTGGATCACGAGGTCAGGAGATCGAGACCATCCTGGCTAACACGGTGAAACCCCGTCTCTACTAAAATACAAAAAACTAGCCGGGCGAGGTGGCGGGCGCCTGTAGTCCCAGCTACTCTGGAGGCTGAGGCAGGAGAATGGCGTAAACCCGGGAGGCGGAGCTTGCAGTGAGCTGAGATCTGGCCACTGCACTCCAGCCCCGGCGACAAAGCAAGACTCTGTCTCAAAAAAAAAAAAAAAAAACAACAACAACAACAACAACAACACTGGGATAGGCACTGAGACTTAGGAAACAAGTTCCCAGCTGTCCTCCAGGAGCTCAACATTTGTCTAGCTGGGTAGCAAACACCTACCATGTGAAACAGCAATAATGAAAGGGGGTTTGTGATGACAAGTCATGGAATGTGTTCAGGGAGATCAGCGATGGAAACAGGGTGATGTCATAGAAGATCTCTTCCCCACAGGTAGTGGGACATGCTGCAGCCTCATGAAGACCACGGCTAGGATGCAAAGAACATTCAAGCAAAGGTTCCAGCAGAAACAAAGTCTTCAGATCTAGATTCAGTATGGTACATTCTCAGTAAAGAGAGAATGCCAGCAGGTTCTGCAAGGACCTGGTAAGTATGTATGTGGATGCTTCCTGGACCTCTCACCACCGATCATCGAGCTTGGTACTCAGAGCAGAGACTTGCAGGACTGCAAGTTTTTCAGCCATCACCACTTCACAGTCTCTGCCTTCACTCCACACATGCTATCTTTAACAGTGGTCTCTGTCCATAAGCCTTAGAGAGCAGAATATAGGGATCAAATTCAGCTAATTGTACTAACTTTAATCCTATCTTCATCTCATTTTCCCTACCTTAATTTTTCCTCTGCCTGTATTTCATCAGCTCCTTATTTTTCTTTATCTTGTTGTGGTACACTTTTTTAAGCTGTTGTAAATCTCTTTCAAAGCAAGATGGTATCTAAATACATGCCTGCTAGTCAAGCCCATTTGCACAGCAGCCTGACGAGAGAGGCTCTCCAGTCTCTCCTCCAGAAATATCTTGGCCTTCCCACTCACTGACTCACCAAATTCATCCTTCCAGGCCTAGGTCAAATGTTCTACAAACCACTCCCTAACTCCCCCAGGCAAAGCTCACCTCCCTTTCCTCTGAGCTTTAGCTGCATGTGGTATCTACTCCTTTATAGCACTTACCCTAGTCCACGCTGCAATCCACTCTAAACACTGCTAAAAAATTAATTTTGCTAAAGCAAAGCAGTCCTATCATACAATTTCCTCACTCAAAAATACTCAATGGTTCCCCATTGCACAATGAAGGACTCTCTCACTTTACTACAGTTTATATTGTTTGATTTTCTATTTTGCCCTATACACCTAAAAATCCAATCTGCCTGCTTTTCTCAAGCATGCCCTGTTCACTGCTACAAGTAAACGGGAGCAGCATATGTCGTGTGATTCTCTCTAGCACTGACCCTGGGCTGTGCACGACATAGAGGGACACATGTTGACTCAGCTCTGGGAGATCCCCAGTCTCTCAGACATCTTAACCACGTTCCCTCAGTATTTCCTCCTCCTCTTCCTCCTGACAGGTTTCCATGAATTCCTTTCCCCTCAGGGTGAGCCAAGAGAAAGAATGTGGACTATGGAAATAGACAAATAGACTACTTGGTTCAAGTCTTAGCTCTGCCACTTAATAGCTGTGTGACTTTAGGCAAGTTCCTAGCCTCTCTATTTCTTTATCTTAAAAATGGGGACCACAAAGGTCATTTTAAGGATGAGATATTTGTGAAAATGCTCGACTTTATACCAAATGTGCGGAGGGTATTCAATAAACACTAGAGATGATTACTAATGAGTATTGTCCTTGCTGTTATGCTTCGACATCCAGAAAGACCAAAGCAGGAGGTCAGACACCCACTTTACATCCTCAGTCTTCAGTCTCAATGCAGGCACTGCCAGGGCCTGGAGGCCCTTTTCACATCACAAATCACATTGCTACCTCATGCATCCAGTGGAAAATGTCACGTTGTTCCGTCCTGAGACCATCACTCAGTGCGAGCTCTTCACCCCTCCCCAACTCCTCCAAGCTCCATGATATTTTTTTTTCTTTTTGTAAAAATGATACGTTCCCAGTGCTTCTGTCAATAAGCATTATTCAACTGCTGGGGAAAGGGTGTAAATCAATAAGTATTTAAAATCTACCAGGCTTCTCTATCATCTCCAGATATGGCAGGGCAGAGGCCTCGATGTTAGTCTGTGATGAAGGCAGATGGGGAAGGGGGTTTTGCACTAGCTGCCTCTTATTTGTGTCTCTGGCCTAAGCACAGATATTGACTACGTTAGGTGGAAACAGAGGTGCTGCTAGTTGAACTCTAAAGATTAAATCTCACTGTATAGCACACTCAGCAAAAAAGAAGCCTCCCAGGAACTTGAAACGTAGATGGATGTGGGACTGTCATCGGTGTCACTGGGCCAACCAGCCTTTTTGGTTTTAGTTCTAATTTCAGAAAGTGGTCTGGATGCTCACATGCTGCAACCTCACAGGATGTCACAGAGGCTGCTACCCATGGAAAGGCAGGTTACACCAAGTGGAGGCTGACAAGGGCCCAGGCGAGTACACTGAGTTCCACAGATGGAGGTGGGTGGTTTCCTCCCAGAAGGACGACCATATCCCTCGCCCCAACTTCTAGAATTGGGATCTAGATCCTAGAACTGGGATTTGGTTAAGTTTTCCAAACTTTGTCGTCCTGCCCCATCAATGATGAGATTTTCAGACTAGCCACTCAGGGTTAAAGGAGACACTGCCCATGGAGTAGAAGCCATTTGTTCCTCTGTGTAAGTCCAGCTGGGCCCCATAGGAATCAGACCCATGGTTTGACCTCAAGGCCACTGCCAACCAGCTGAGCTAAGGCATAGGGCCTGAGGACACACATGCAGTACATCAGGAGGCAGGTGGGTAGTTAGGAGACTATGTCAGGAGTCTCTCAAACCGTGTCTTCACATCGTAGTCAGGCCTCACCAGTCCTCTGCCCAAGCCATGCACCCAGAACCCAGAGCAATTCATCAGGATAACGGGTGAGTGGCTCCCTTGGCCAGCATTGCTGCCCCAGTGCTTCTCTGAAAAAGTCAGTGTGTGTTGGGAACAGGCACCTCCTACCTGCTGTGCCCTCCTGCTCCCTTCTCAATTCTTGTTTCCACAAACACATCATCAGCAAGAAACGCTGACATGGCAGAGAGATACACAGGACATAGACTTTGATATGTAACCCAGATCAGGGATGTGATCCTTCTCCCCATTTCTACCCTATTTTAAGTGTATAGACCTATCCCATATCTTTCCTCTTGTGGTTTTTTTGTTTGTTGCGGGTTGTTTTGGTGGTTTTTTTGTTTTTTTGCTGTGTGTTTTAAATGGATTTAATGAACCATGTGATCTGAGCATCCTAATTTGGTTGTGAGCTTCCAGTTCCATGACCTCTGGTTTGGGTGCCAATTATGTGTAGAGCATACTTAAAGGCCACCATTGTATCAGAGTAATTCCCCATCACAACAGGGGTGGGTGGGGTGGAGTGGGATAGAGTAGGAAAGAACAGTCAAGGTCAGGGTTATAGGAAGAGAGGATAAATGCTAATATCATATCTGAGGTCAGAGTAGGATTAGGGCCTCGGAAAATATCATTTTACTGAGAGCCTGGATATGAGCATCCCCTTTCTGACTCTGCCATGAAGAAGTTGTGGACTAATCACTTTGCCTCCTGGGAACTGTTTTCTTATCTGAAGGAATGAGGCAAATAGACTAAATTATCTCTAATGTCTCTTCTGGAGCCTTCTGGATCTCCCATTTGGGGATTTGAAGTCTGCTCCAGCCTGCACTGCAGCTAACACTGCATCCTTAGAAAGTGGAGTTTGTGTAAAGATATTGGAGCTTATGCAGCTAGAATACGGCAATCACCTAGCTCACATATTAGAGCTGGGAAACTAACTGAAAGAGGGTTGGAGAAAATTGTTTCTCCTAAAAGCCTCACATTCTCCTAGTCAACCAGGGCTCCTGTTTGCCCTTCCATCACTCTCCATCTGTTCCAGGCACACCCTCTGTCCTTCTCCAGCCGACTGAGTGCCCAAGGCTCACCTAGATGGACCACATCAAGGCTCCCTTGCCCTCTGGCATTCTGCTGAGCTCAGCCTTTGGAAAGCTGTGGCAGAAGATCAGAAGAAGCAAGGGGGGTAAAGTGGTGTTCCCTATTCCCAACATTGTCATGGGTGGCCATGAGCTCACTATGTCCCTTACCCAGGTCACAGCTCCTTTTGAGGTTGCTCTTTCACACATTCTGGTAACCACTCACTTCCCTCACCCCTTCAAATCTAAATCCCTCCCCACACCTTTGTAAAAAGTCCTTTCATTAAACCTTCCTCAGGTTACCCAACATGGCTGGGCCATCTGTTTCTTGCTAAAGCCCTGACTGGTACATCTAATGAACCCATTTTCACACTAGTGTCATCTTTGAACAATTGATTCGCTCTGAAAATCTCTATACAATGCAACTCAACACATTCAGGACTCTCTCTGGTGCAGGGGAATTTCCAGAGAGAAGCTGAGTTCTCTTTTCTCCACAGCCCTCTTCATCCCTACATGCAAAATTTCCTGTGCAACATAGAAAGAAAAAAAAATCATAATAGCTAGAACTCTCAGTTCTGAGCATAGATAAGCAACACAACACAATGTTCATGTCATTGTCTAATATGCTCTCCCACCTAGCCTGATGACTCACATCTTTTCTGGGAGATGACATACTGCCCCTCTCCCTGACAACACTCAGGCCATCCTCTCAGGGAAAAGGGTGTCATCAGGGATCCTGGATCCCTGTCAAGCCCAGTTCTACTCCTGCTCCCACCAAATTCACCCCAACTGGAAGGTGAACTGAGTTGGATGTCTCTGACTGGCTTCCGGAAAAGTTATGTTCTCTCTCAGCCACAGTCTGAGCTTGAAATCTCAACTTCTTGAGGTGGTTTCTTTTTAGTAATAATAATAAAACAGTTGTTGAGAATTTATGGGCTAGATACTGATCTAAGCATTCCGTGTGTTATACAATTCCATCTTTACACAACCCTGTCCAGTAGGAACCTTTATTATCTCATCTCATTTTAAAGAGGAGAAAATGGCACACAGGTTAAAACCACACGCCAGGATTTGGGCCCATGCAGTCTGGCTTCAGAGCCTGTACTCTTTTTTTTTTAACTAAGGAATGTTTTAGTCATATGGAAAAGTAGAAAGAATAGTATAACTAGTCACCATAACCTAGATTTAACAATTATTATCTTATTGCCATATTTGCTTCATCATTTTTGCTGAATTATTTTGAAGTGAATTACAGACATCCTGACATTTCACCCATAAATACTACAATACGAATCTCTTAAATATGAGGGCACTCAGCTACAATACCATTACCACACCTAACAAAATTAATAATAATTCTGAATATAATCTAATAACCAACTTATACTCAAATTTCCCTAACTTCACCCCAAAATATGTAACCCTTCTGAATTCACATATCCTCCTTGCACAGGGCTGGGCTCATCTTGCTGAAACTGTTGCAGTGTTAGCTCATAGGCTGCTGCTGAAGCCACATCAGCACCTAGCCCTATGCTCCTTGCTATCACAATGCCGTATGCTCCTTGCTATGCTTTTCCTTCTTACTCTTCGAAAATAAGAAACCTTCTCTCTTACTCCGGAACTCCTTCCACTCAATTCTGGTATAAATCTAGTACAAAGCAGTCTTTCCTGAGTGGAAAAGACCCACCTTCCCAATGTAGCTCCTGCCCCACTGTAGCCAAGACCATGTGAGAGACACAAGTAAACAACACACACAGGACAGCACTGCTTGTGTCCATTGTCAGCTACTCAGGGAAGGGGAATGGTGGACAAGCTCCCAAAGACAGGGATGGGGGGTCATCCTGGGGAGAAGTCTCACCAAGAGGGGAGGAAATTTTGAGGGGTCAACATTTTGTCCTTGTTTTGTCTGAATACTCTTGTTCTGGAAACAATGTATGTGTAGCTCAAGGGGTATCAAGTTGGAAAGAAAAGCAAGGCTGGGCCATTCCAGATGCAGAGGGCCACCTTTGAGATTCTCAACCCCAAACCAAATAGTTGTCCAAACAGACATACCCCACTCTCTTCCTCAGTGCCCAGATAGTCTGCTCATACAATGGCCAGAGGGTGTCTTTGGGCACCCTCTCAGAAACCTTTAGATTTCCTCCTCAACCCTGGGTGGGCAGCGTGTGCTGCTGGAGGTCAGCAAGGGGAACGGGCCTTAGTTACTGTTGCTTTCCTTGTTGATTCAGACCTCTTTGCATAACAAAGAAAACAAGGAAGAGAGAAGTGGAAGAAGAGTATAGAGAAGATGTCATCCAAGGTGCTCTGCCTGATCTTCAGGAGCTAAAAGCCCTGAAAGTCCCTAGCAGATCTCTACAAACCAAAACTACATGTCCTGCCTCTGAATGGCTGCCAGAGAGGAATCACATCATCTCATTTACCTTTTTTTCAGTCTCTCAGCAGTTTAAACTCCTACTTGTTCTTTAAGGCTTAATCAGAATCACCTCCTGAGCTCAGTCCCTCTGGTTTATGCTTCCTTAGCATCCGGTGGGTGACCCCATTGCAGGATGTGTAGGATAAGCTGGTAATTACCCTTCTTGTTGCCTCCCCTTGCGTAGACTCTAGAACTCCTTTCGAGGCCAAAAGCCATCATATTTATCTCTGTATCCTCAATCCTTAACATGGGGGCCCATCAAACCTCAATTAATTGACAAATGGTTTGCGTCAAAATTAACTGAATTTCTAACAGTTCTCTAAAATCACCCTTCCCTGTCTTGTACTAGCCACTTAAAGTGCGTATTTTTCTTTTGCTTAAAATTCCCTGATTTGCTGCTAACTAGACTTAAAATTCCGCGATGCTGCTAACTAACCGAAACTAACTGGAAGAGCAACACACATTCAGAATCGATGGTCTCCTAAAGGCATGGCCCACCCTTTTTCGATCCCTACTAGCCAAACGTCAGTGCTTTACATATGGAACACCCTCGAGACATGCTTGTTGATATTAAATGGATCGGTGCCGATGGATCTAAGCTTCCCCAGAAGAAGTTGACCATTCTGCGTATATAGCGTACAGTGGTGTTTCTGGAATTATGTTAGAGCTAGGCTGACAAGAGTTGCAGTGGAGGAAGAAACTTTACGCAAAAAAAGTCCGCCTCCTGGAAGGTGAGCTGAAAGAAGGCGCCTTCTTGCTCCTAAAATGTGCCTTCAACATCCTTGGCCTAAATGACGTGGACATCTGTTTGCCTCCAGCTTGCTGCTCCCAATGTTTGGCCAAGCTGGCCGAGAATGTTTGTGTCTGCTTACCAACATCTTCATTCGCACCCATTCACTTCTTCCGCGAGCTGGGCAACCTCACAGGCCACTACCTTGTAAGCACCGTATAGGCACCAAGGGTGAATACCCAGCCCCTCCACTGAGGGAGACAGCGGGGCCCCTCGAAATGACCCAGTGTTTCCCCTGTCCTCAAAAGTAGTGAGTAGTACAGTCACCACAATCACGGCCCGTCACCCTCCCGTTCCTCTGCTCTTTCTCCTGTTGCCCGCTCTAAATCACTATGAATCTGCTGCCGTGGACCATGATTAAAAGACACTGAACCCTCATTCCAAGCTTGCACCAGTCCTATCTGGAACAGACTGACTGGCATATAGTTCTGACCACTTCCGGATGCTCTTCTCTCCTGCTGCTTCTCACTTCTTCTGCCTCTCAAGCCCTCTGCCTGGGGAGGACTCACTAACTGCCTCTTTTCCTCCCTCGCCACCCTCTAACTCTGAGCAGTTACTGGAAGCTGGAACCCTGGGTAGGTCCTCTGTGCAGCCTAGCTCGTCTCCTTCCCACTGCCCTGGAAAGATTCTGCGCTGCCTTATTCAGACATATTCTTCTTACAGCTTAAGATGCTATTTCAATTCTTTTTCCTTTTACAGTCCCCTCAGCTGCTCTGGAGGTGACCAGCGTTCCCAAATCCTACAATACACTCAGGGCCCACCTGCAGAACCCATAGCTCACCGTTCTCTAAGGGTATACTTCAGTACCACAACCTGGTATGTCTTTCTAGACAATGTTCATTCGTCAGAATCGCCAGCTGTCATCACAGAATTTAGTGTCTTCCGCCTCTCCAACCTAGCTTCCTTTCACAGCATTTTCTCCCTTTCTTCTATTGGGGCCTCCATTTGTCTAAGGCCACCAAGGAAGCACGTGGACTTTTAAAAAACAAAAAGAGAGAAGGAAAACCCCTAGCCTAGAAGACCATTTGTATTTAGAAAGTTAGCAAGAAAATGTTCAATACCGCACTCTAATGAGAGGTGGATAGATGCTGGATTTCTAGGACCTGTCAGTTGACTTCCGATTCAGGAATGCTAACGCCTGTGGCCCCAGGAATCCTTGCCATTTTCACAATGTCCCCAAGTGCAGTGTCTGGATGGAAGGCCGGCTGTAGGTTCAATTCTGTGGAAGACTGGGTTTTAGAGTTGGATATAGGTATAAAGCAGACAGTGCCTAAAACATGTGTTCTGTAACATGCCCAAAGGGTGGCTTTCAAATTAGAACAATAAACTGTTCACCATAAGGGCTCTGTTGTGCTTAGGGAGTTTTACTAAAACCATCAGAACAAGATAGTCACCAGGAGGTTGTATCTGGTCCAACTTCTTGCAGTTTAACGAAGAAAACTGAACCTCAAAGTGACGTTAGGTGCCTACAGGAAGTTGCCACAAAGTCTAAGGCAGAATTTTAACCCTAAGTGACAAAGATGTCCTTCATTGAAGGAGTAAGGGAAATAAGCACACACAAACCACATCACAGGCTTAAAAACAGCTATTTTAAAATGGCAAACATGAATTGCCTGAGCCTTTTTTTTTTTTTTTAAATATGCAGATTCTTGATTCAGCAAAGGGAGGGGCCTGACGATCCTGCATTTCTAACAAGCTCCCAGGTGGATACCCTTGCTTCCGGTCGCCGTCCACCCTTTAGCAGCACAGTCTTAGAAAGTTGTAAAATTAACTGCTCTTCTGGTTGTTTCTAAATAAATAGTCTGCCGTCTTTACAGTGTGCTGTAGAATACGGTCTACTCCTGGTGTCCTCAGCTGCACCGTGTGGAGCGCATGGACTCACTGCAGTGCTGTCCCTCAGCCTATCAATCACCTGTTGACAGCCAGCAGAGATGGCGCCTAAAACAAAGGTACTCACACCAAACCTCAGCCCCTGACTGTTACTGTAACAATCATGTTGAAAAGTGTCATGGCCTCATGAAAATTGGGGATTTAAAAAGATGTAGCCACATACTGTTCTTGAAAACATATTTAGAAAATTAGATTATTTCATTTTGAAGGAAGCTTTCAAATTAAAAACGAATGTCTTTGTCTAGAAATACATGTGGAACCAAACAAGAGGGTTTTATTTGGAATTAGGAAATAAAGAGGCAGTGCCATTGTTATGAACAAAAGGTGGAGGACACCCAGAAAAAGAATGGTGTCCTGGCATGGAGGTAGGCTTTGGCACCATATTGCTTGGCTTCGAAACTTGGCTCTGTCACTTACATGTTGTGGGATTTGGAGTGAGTCATTTAACCTCAGTTTTCTTATCTGTCAAATGGAGTTATTATGAAAATTAAAAGAGTTACTACAGAAAAAGGCACTCAGCATGAAGTGTGACACATGGTGGGCATTCAGTACAAACTGGCTATAAATACTACCAGAGATCTGAGTGCAGCAATGAACCACAGTTTAGTTAATTCAACAACAGGGACCTCAGTCTGATCAGTCACAAGGTAGAATTCTCTCATGTATCTGCCTCCCCAGGGCCAGTGTCATAGGTGTGCAGTTGCACAGGGTCTTCAGACGGCCCTCTGTTTGGGATTTAAGGCCCTACTGTCACTGTCTCAAATGTCTTAATAGTTTAATTTTTGAATCTGTGTTTTGTAAGTGAAGTCTGATAGAGTGAAGGAGCATGTGCTGACCAGCTGCCTGCTCAGGACAGGCTCTCAGCTAACCATTCCCCCAACCACTGGGGCCCCAGGCCTTGCCTGGCTTCCCTACCGCTTCCACCTAGCAGAGGGAACGTGGAGGTCAGGTACATACACCCCACAATGTCTCCAGGCAAATCATGATGTTAGCCATCCCTCCCTTGAGTTGGCAGCACCATCACAGCATGCTCAGCAACTCAGCAGCAAGTCTCCTGCCCACCCACAATCCAGGTAGCGAGCACTTCCCTGTGCTTGCAATATCCTTGGAGGTTGTCCCCTCTAAGTTGAAGCAGCAGGTCCATGGAAAGAGACACCTGGAACAATTTATCTGCTCCTGGCCAGGGCTCAGTCCTGCAGCGGGGGGTAAGCGGGAACCCAGCAGCCAGTAGGCCATGTGCACCAAATCACAAGGTAAGAAGAGAGCCAGAGACCTGTGAGGTTTGCGCTGGCCCCTAAGAGGCTTATGCTAAGGGAGCACAACATTAAATAACAAATAGAAAACAACGTGACAGATCAAGAGAGAGACAGTGAAAGAAAGGAAAGCATTTTATGTATTAACACCTACAGTAGTACTTTTCTTTGCTATTTTTGAACAAGAAGTTTCACATTTCTGTTTTGACCTGGGCCCAGCAAATTATAGAGTTGATGCTGACTATGCGCATCTGGTCCTCACCCCAAATGCTCTCCTTGGTGCTGCTTTCACCTCCCCCTCATTTTATGTTTGGTGGACCAAGACCTAACCCTTTCTCAGAAAAGACTCCCTGATATAGACTCTAATAAATACCAGTCGGCCTCAAAAATGGTCAGCGAAGCCAATGGAGAATGGAGAGAAAGAGTCCCTTGAGAATCAAGGCCACTTGGAAGCTAAGACATTCTCAGGAGAAGGCTGGCAACCTAGAGAACAGCAACCAGGCTGAGGGGATAAAAAGCACCAAAATTGCTCCTGGAAAAGATTTTCCAACATTTCTTCCACTATCCCCATGGTTCCCAACCGATGCACAAAGATACCGTGGGCCACCGTAGAAAATTCATAGGGGCTATGTGAATTTTTAAATTTTTGAGGGAAACACATCAATGCTTGGCATCTGTCAGATACTGCATAAGCTACTAGCAAAAAGTAGCTCTCAATTTCAACCTTAAACCACACTCCATTCCTTTAAATGACGTCATATCTTTGCAAAACTGGATTTGAGACAATTTCTATGATAAAAAGCAAGCACAGCACAAAAATCAGTGGAGAACAGGAAATAAGGGGAGCAATATCCAATTTGAGTCCAGCCTCTGAGAAGCTGTGCAGTGCCCAACAGGCTCACACATCTCATTAGTAAGTAACTGTGATTTGTTAAAAATGAAATAAAAGTACTTTTCTTGGGGAGATTGAGGTGGAAATGTTGGTCAAAGAATACAAAATTTAAGTTAGCCAGGAGGAATACATTCAAGAAATCTATTGTATAACATGGTGACTATAGTTAATAACAATGTATTGTACAGTTGGAAATTACTAAGAGAGTAGATTTTAAGTGTTCTCACCACACAAAAAAAATGATAAGTATTTGAGGTCCTGAATTTGTTAATTAGTATAATTTAGCCATTCCACAATTTCAAAACATCATGTTGTATACCATAAATAAATACAATTTTTATTTGTCAAAAAATAAATAAGAAAAAATACTTTTAATTTATATGCATCATTTTTTCAAATGGCTACTGGATTGTTAGAACATTAGTACTTATTAAGTTGTTTGGATCCAACTATCTAATCAACATTCTACTAAGCATTCTGTTTCATGTAAGGGTGCCACAGAAAACTTATGGGATGTTAAGGTACCACAAACTGAGAAAGTTAAGGGACCTCCACACTACACAATTCCTTTTTTTCTTCTATAATGAGAGTCTCAGGAAGGAAGGGACAAGGAAGAGGATTACAAGGAGCACAAACCCAATGAAATCACAGCTGGTCTCAGCCAAGTGTAAACCAACAATCAACACAGAGTGACATTTGTCACAATTACGTTTAAAGAAGTTACTTTCTAGATTCAAACTTTAACCTGAATGTTTACAGTATAGAAATAATAGTTTTTTAAAATATATATGAATATATAAAATAAATCTAGACTCTTTCATCTTCAGCCTGGAGGATGAATGGTGCAATTTGGAAAAGGTTAAAAGAGATGTTAAATCTATGAGTGAAGGGTGAAAAGACAGATACTAGAGGGAAGCTTACTGATTTAATTGGGCTGGATCAATTCTAGTAAGAAATTCCTAGAAAAATCCAATTGCAGGTCAAGGCTGAAGCCTGCCATGCTAAGGCAAGTCACAGATAAGGCTGGTGCTCTCAGGCACCATAGAGAGATATGTAGATTCAAAACTTTCAAGTTTGAGAATGAAGAAAAATGTAGTCAGAGGAAAGTTGGGTCAAAAATCAGGAAGGGCCCCTCTTGGGCCCTTGAATAAAACTGAATAAAAGCACAAAGATAAATGGGCATCTTTAGTTCACAACCTGTTTTACTTATGGCCAGAAAGACCCTTTGGCCCACCAAACAAAATGAATGAACTCATCCCAAGGACTTAAGAACACAAAGATAGGGCATCAGCTAAAGGCACAGAGAAAGGCAGCTCTGTTACCACGAACTGAAGTGGGGATATTACACATCTAAAGACATCAAGCTAAAGGATAACATTCTGTGGGGAATTTGGATGCTGATATGGTTTGTCTGTGTCCCCGCCAAATCTCATCTTGAATTTTAACTCCCACAATTCCCACCTGTCGTGGGAGGAACCCAGTGGGAGGTGACTGAATTATGGGGGCAGGTCTTTCCTGGGATGTTCTTGTAATAGCAAATGAGTCTCATGAGATCTGATTATTTTTAAAATGGGAGTTTTTCTGCACAAGCTCTCTCTGCCTGTTGCCATCCATGTAAGAGGTGACTTGCTCCTCCTTGCCTTCCGCCATAATTGTGAATCTTCCCCCAGCCAGGTGGAACTGTAAATCCATTTTAAACCTTTTTGGTAAATTGCCCAGTCTTGGGTATGTCTTTATCAGCAGCATGAAAAGGAACTAATACAGTTGCCCAGTCTCACTTTCTTAATGTATCCAGATAGTTTGACCCCTCAAGTCGAAACCCCAGGCCTAGCAAATAAACCTGGATACTTGCAGACTCACTGAATGGAAAAGACAGAGGGTCCTTGAGCAGCAGAAATACAGAGCCTCACAGGATGACTTGTTCCAGAGAGAAGTAGGGAGGCAACAGCTGATGACATCAAGAACTGTGCCCCGCCCAGGTCCTCTCACTGGGCTCCGCCACCCAGGCCTAGGCTCCTTCTGCTTGGGAGTTGGCACCCGTACAAGTGTAGGCAGGGCCAAAGCAAGGAGATTCCTCAATCAATAAGGACTGCTGCAGTTAAACTCACATCTGCTTCCCCTCTCTCTTCCTGCTCCTTCTGCTTCTGCAGATGCCCTGGATGCTGAATGCATCATATACTGCCTTCCATGACTGAGCTTTCACGATTTCATCTTCTTGGCCTTTATCTATTTCCCTGATCCCTGGCCCCTTGCTGACTCTGGCCAGGCTTCCCCCTCTGGTTCTAACTCTTGATCATTCTATAAACTATGAGAATTTATTGACCTTTAAAACTTGCTTCTGTTCCCTCAATCCCAGTTCCTCACTCTCCGCCCAGCTTCCAGAATAATGTACTCATACCTGAAGACAGAGTGGCAAAAGAGGAGGTGGTGTGGTGGGAGGCTCTAAGAAAAAGAACAGGATATGGTCCTGAAGGCTTAATCTCCAGAGGAAGAAGCAGTCTGCAGATCGTCCTCCCCACCAGCTCTTCACAAAGCCAAATGTGGTAAGGGATAAATCAATGGCAGTTAAAACTCCCTCTAAGAGAGAGGAAAAAGATCTGGCAGGGCCAGCCAACACGGATAACTCTGGGGAAAAAGATTTGCCAAATATCCAATTTAAAGAACTTGGAGTTTCTGAGAAAATTCAAACAAAACTTTTCTCCTTTCAAAAAATCCTCTTTACAGACTAAGACAGGAAACAAATCATGTTGAAGAGTAGTTGTTACATATAGATTATAGCTACTCTAAAATTGTTGACTGAACCTTCCTGGGAAGCCCATAAATATTTGGTGGGTCTTATAAAAAATAAACTAAGGATACTGTAATTGGCTCAGAACTTAGCTTGTACAGCTCATCCAGAGACTGGCAAGACTGGAGGTTTGTTGTGGCTGGATTTCTAATAGCTAGGGACAGATACCAGTCAGTGGCAGGTTATTGTACATTTTCTGTCACATCTGAGAACAGGGACTCCCAGGCATAAGACAACCATTATAAGATGCATTTTCCCAGAGTTGAGATAAGCAAAGGAAGACTTTCTCCTAAATTATCAGAGACCCCATAGACTTTTAAGAGACTAAAGGAACCTCAATAATCATCCATTTCAGCACTTTCACTTTACAGTGAAGAAACTCGGGCCCAGAGAGGTACAGGGGCCTGCCCAGAATCAGAAAGGAAACCAGTGCATAATGGCTGACAGCAGCATACAGGAATCCCCTCTCCAGGCTGTGGACATACCCCTTTGCACCACACTACAGACACAGAACTGCACAAGGCAGCCAGACGACTTGAGGTTTCCACTGACATCCAAAGAAGGACAGACTTCCACTGATCAAATTTTGGGGGATTCCTCTCCTCCCTCAAAAAAAAAAATTCCTTTCAAAAGCTGAGCAATGCCTGTAAAATGCCCCCTCAACTATAGCATACGCAAGACCTGCAAGGCAAGGGGCTGGTAAAAAGTTAAACAACCCTGAAAGGGAGGTTGAAGAACATAGGGTTAAAAGTCCTGACACTTGAAGAGATAAATTGCCTCCTTTGTTCTTAATCTGCACAAAGGCTCTCCAGGAATTCACAAGGCTCTCACCATTCAACCTGACATATAGGAAGGTCACATTAAATCCAACAGCCCAGAAATGGAAAAGTCCGGAGAATAAGGCTTCAGTACTGAGGGTCCTGAAAGGAGTGAATAGGGTGGGTACCTGGGTGCAGAATCAATGCACAGGGGTGGAAAAGACTTGGCATGGGGAAAAATGGCACCCACTAGAGTGATTGAAAGAGATGTAAAGCGATTGCCTTCATCCTCTGTACTAAAGAGATTTAGGATGAGATTTTATAGTGCCACCTTTATAGTCAGATCCCATCAAATCTGGAGTTCTATGGCTCTAGGGCCTCCAGGAAACCTAAAGTGGCACGTGATCGTGATCACACACTCAGCCCATGAGTCTGTCAAAGAGGACCTCCACTGGAGAGCTGCCTTGGTCTTTCTCATAGGAAAACCCAAAATCTAAGGGGGGAAATCACAAACAGGCCTATTCAATGCCCAGAATCATGCTAGATAGAGTAATTAAGGTGGTCTGAAAATATGTCTCAGAGAATGACTTCTATGCATAACACGTTGAATAAATACTTCAAAACAAACTAAATAGAATAGAGTGAATAGCTGTAAGAGCTTAGAAACTAGGCCAGGGTAAAGAGAAGAAATTAGATGACCTCCTTTTGGATTCAAGAGACGTGTTTGGTGGCATCAGGAGCGGGGAAGAGGAAACATTCTCGCTAACAGTTGGCAGACTTCTATAAACCCTGCACCCCTCCAGCAGTCAGTTGCCCTGGCTCAAAAACCAGACATTACAATGAGATTCTATGGGAATAACAGAAAATTAAATTGTATAACCAAGTCCTATGCATGCCCTCTGCTAAAAGTGATGCATTACAAAATCTGTTGGCAAATGCTAAAAATCATTTCTGTTATCGATTTATGTAAAAGCTTTTGGCAAATGAAATCCAAACCCCCTTCCCCCAAAAGTAATTGTTACACCAAATACAGTAGAAGTTTAGCATTTTACCCTCTGAGATGAGGAATTCACCCACTTTCTTCTTAAAGTTCAAGGGTCCTGATGTTTAATGGCTGAGTAAGCTATTTGCTATAAACTCCACTAATTAAAAAGCTGTATTCAGCTAGATTATAGATGATAAACTCCTAGAGATCCTTTCGTTGGAACTACTGATAATCACAACCCACAAAGTTAAACTTAAATTTAATAGCTGTTAAACAGGACTTCCAGAAATCCAGGTTTCAGGAAAAGAATACATAACCATTCTCAGGAAGACTATATCATACAGCTCACAAAGCTCCTACTGCCAAGACACAAATTAGCTCATCAGTGGACAATATAGTCTAGACTACCCTGTTGTACAGGTCAGTTGGCCAAAGTTTCCAATTGAGGAAAGACAGTTTGAAGGTCCCTGGTCTGGTGTCTGGAGTCAGGCAAAATGTGGTAAGGCTGGCTAACTAAGCACCATGAAGATAGGGGCTACCTGTTAGGGAAAGGCCTTACAGGTACATTCCGAGGTCTGCCATAGCTTCAGGGAAGTGTCAGGACTGGAACTGAAAGAAAAACTACCCCAGAGTTCTGTGAAGTTTGCATAGCAGTCAGGTAGGGAAGGAGGATATTTAGCATGTTCTCCATTTGCCTCCAGAGGCTTCTGCAACATTTCATTTTATTTTATTTTATTTTATTTTAAGTAATGGGGTCTTTCTATGTTGCCCATGTTGATCTTGAACTCCTGGGTTCAAGTGATCCTCCCACCTTGGCCTCCCAAAGTACTGGGATTATAGGTGGGAGCCACAACACACGGCCTCTGCAGCCTTTTAAACAAAGCAGCAAAAGGAAGATATAGAGGAGGACATGGTACTGCAGCTGATGCTGAAAAGACCCAAGCCTCTCATATGCAGCCATCTCTACCCAGCTTAGGGTTTTCCTGTTGTCTAGAAACAGTCACAAAGCATAATGGGAAGGTTAGCTTAAGTATCCAGATGCAGGCTCTGTGGCTTATCTAGAACAATTCTTGACCCAAGCCTGACTTTCCCCTATATCTGAGCCTTGCATTTGGCTAGAGGCCTGGGGATTTCCCCATTTTGCACATGGCAGACACTGTTCCTGGGAAGGGAAAAAATTAATTTGACACAAGCAATCAATCCCACTGGAATGTTTATGCACAACGAGCCAAGCGGAAATGGATCTTAAAGGGAGCACTTCTGCTAGGTGATGGGAATTTTAATGCTGAAAAATGACATTGTGTTAAGAACCCAACATGACCACAGGAGCACACACATTCATATCCAAAGCATGAGCAACATCATGTGCATGCACACAGCACATATATGCACACGTAAGCATGCAGACTTGCTCCACTTGTGGGAAAAGTTGTCCGAATATATAATTGTCCAACCATCAGTCACTCTGGGTTTTTTTTTAATCTTTTGTATTCAAAATATGTAAAGAGTTTGAAGAAGGGAACAGTGCTAAACCCTTTTACAGTAGAAAGCTATAGTAGCATGTGAAGTGTTCCTATACTCCTATGTGATTCCTATGACGTCAGGCTTGGTGAAAGCACCATCAGTCTTCACCCACAACCTAAGCCAAAACCTGGAGATCATCTGAGACTTCACCCACAACCTAAGCCAAAACCTGGAGATCATCTGAGACTTCACCCACAACCTAAGCCAAAACCTGGAGATTGTCTGAGACTTCACCTCTCCTTCAATCCCAACATCAACTAGACATTAAATCCTGCAGATACCCCTACCATTAAATTGCTTGTATCATCAACTATATTTCAGTAGTTTCCTAACTAGAATTCCTATCTCCAATTTTGTCCTTCCAATGCCATATTATCCCTTCCAAATTAGATTTTTTTATTCCATCACTTCAGTTCTTAAAGTCTTTTATAACTCTCTAGTGCTTACAAAATAAAACCAAATCCAGAGTTGGGCATATGCTTGGAGTCCCAGCTACTCAGGAGGCTGAGGTGCAAGGATCACTTGAGCCCAGGAGGTCAAGGTTACAGTGAGCTATGATTGTGCCACTGCACTCCAGCCTGTGTGACACAGCAAGACCCCATAGCTTTAAAAATAGAATCCAAATCCTAGTATATAAAATCCAACTCCTGAAAAAAATCCAAGACCTCATATGTCTCTCTAGTCCCTGTCTCCCTACAATCCTCTAATTCTCCATGATGTTTACACAACTCTCTCCCTTTGCTCACCTTTCTTCCTCTGCTAGGAATGCCTCTCCCCACTCGTCACTATGGATAATGAATCCCTCTTCCAAATGTCATTCAATAATTTCCTACTCTATGACAACCACCATATCCACCAACATAGACTTCATTCCTCGTTTATGTCCGCGCTATCAACTACTATAGTCTTATCATATAACTGGAATGCTTTAGTGTACTTTTTAGAAATCTAGTATGTTTCCCTCTACCAAAATGTAAGTTCTCTAAAGCTCTAGAAAATGTGGAATAAAGGAGAGTTCTGCGTGGAAGGAAATGTAAGAGAGCCAAGATGGCAGTTTACCCTATTTCTCCTTTTGAGATGCTGGAGTTGGGCTGGGTTTGCATATACCCTAAGAAAAGAAGATTCTGGACTGCTTTTTACCATCTTCTGTATCTGATGCAAAAGAAGAAAAGTTCAAGGACATGGGCTGACAGGAAGATGAATAAGTTAGTCCTCTCTGTATCTTGGAAGAGCCAGAAGAAAGGTGGTCCCTAATGAAGGCATTATCTAGGATGTTCAGGCACACAGACTTGGAATCCAAAAGAAAAGGCTGAGGAAGTGTAGGCTTTTTAATGCAGGCCCAGAAACCCCAGAAACATGGTTCTTTGAAAAGAGTCTAAGAACCAAAATAGTGTGAAGGCACTAATTTGCTGACTATCAGGATGATTCTCCCCAAGGGGGTTAGTGCCCCTGTTCACCATATAAGGATGCTGGATCACCTCTGAGTTCTGGCATCAGGAGGACTGACCAAGCAGTCTTGAGCTGCAGAAATGAAAGACCTCAAAAGGACAAAGTCTCCAGAGAACCAGGTATAAAGGTCCTGAAACCACTTACCACTTGGTTCCTATGCCCCTGGGCTTCCCTGTCCCCCCACCTGCTATCCATTCAGCTCATAATATTGTAGATGGAAGATGCATTAGAGATCTTCTAGCTCAACTCTCCCTTAAGCCTCAGAGAGGAAGACACTTGCCCAAGCTCGGCAGTAATAACTGTTCTTCCAAAACTCAGCCCACTGCTCTTTCCACTTGAACCCAATCATCTGACTCTGCCACTTACCTGTTGTGTTACTTTTGCTCCGTACTTGCCCCACCTGGCTTGACTTGCCAGGCTACCAGTTTCTCCCCTCCTTCACAGGGGACAGAGTTCCCAGTTTCACCAGTCAAAGTAGAACTACTGCTCACAGCCCCTAGTGCTGTTTGAACTCCATAGCCCTGGATTGAGTATAGTGTATAAAATACAAAAGTTTTCCTGCATCAAAAGAGGTAAAAGAATTTTGGATGAAAACAACAGCAACCAAACAACTCCACCACCACAGAAGCAGAAGAGCAGGAAATCTAATTCGGGCTTCATTTCTTCCATTGATTTATTACTGATTAAAATTGGTTTTATTTAGCACATCCTTGCTATAGAACATATGTTCATGAAAACCCAAACTGATGTTAAAGGAATTCACTTTATTTGAGAAAATCAAAAGTAACTAGAACTTGTCATTGTCAAAAGTTGAAGAGACTTGGAAAGCAGATCCTAGCAAGGTAAGGAGAAACCAGACCCACTAAAAGCCCTAGCTCAACCATTAGTCATATTAATCAGACGAAAACAGCAATGTCTCAGAAAGCAGAATTCAGCCATGCAGCTCTATAATGTAATCCATCTTCACTCCATCATTCTCCTAAGACCAGTAGCTCCTTGAAGACAGAGACTGTGCCATATGCCCCTCTGTACATGATCTGTAACAAGTGCTCACTACATGCTTGCTGGAAGAATCAACAACATCACACCCTTGCATGTTTACACGCAAATAAGCATGTACATGTATATACATGGAATCCCAATGAAGGCAATCTCGGGAGCCTCATTTCTAAACCTTTCTTCCCCCAAATTATTGTGTTAACTAGGGTAATACTTTTTAAAATATAATGTACTTTCCTCTTTTGCATGTCTTTATATATATTTAACCTCCTCCTTACTCTGCCAGAAGCATCTATTTGCCTCAAGGAAGTTTAGGATAGTTATAGCAGCAGGCAAAGAGAAAGCGTCAATGTTCAGCTGTTGACATCCAAAATAGGATTTTTTTAGTATGCAGCTTGAATTCTCAAGCTCCCACTAACATATCAAGATACAGCCTGGGTGGACTTGACCATTAAGGTTTTCTTTAAACCAGAGATAGAGAGTACTGAGGATATGACATAGGGAAGATCCCTGCCATAAGGAAAGAGGGAAAGCCCTTTTCCTCAGGCATGTGGGGAACATGGGAAAAATTCAGTCTAGATCGGATACCAGGGTCTTAGGCTCCACTATATATACTCCCACCTCAAGGCTCAACCAGAGTTTAGGGAACAGCTTTAGAAATATCCTAATAGTTGTGATGGCACTCACTGAGAACCCTAAGGCTACTCCTGAGGTGTTGAAGGCCTCTAGAAAAATGCCTACCTTTTCACCAATTGTGATGTGGAGGGGAGAGGATGGTGGTGAACAGATGAAAACACAGCACTGGCCAAGGTGAGTGTCTAGTTAGGGAGCCAAGTGCAGAGGTTCTGTCTTCTCACACTTGGTGCTGAGCATGCTGGGATCCATATACTTCTTTGTTCCCTGCTGATAGTACTCAGTCAGTGACTGGGCAAAGGCCTGGAGTCAGGACTAAGAGGCTGCTATATGTAGGGTCTTTGACCCCATAGGCAAAAAGTAGGACATAAATTTTAGTGCTGGGTATTAGCACAATACTCAAAAAAACAAGAGAGGTCATCAGACCAGCCCTACCTCCATAAAGCAAAGACCAGTGGGATCTAGCTATGTTGCCTTGGCTCCAAGCACCCTTCTTCCTTTGCTCCCATCACTGCCACCTAAGTTCATGTAAACACCTCTATGTACTCAGACCCCACTCTGAAGAGAAGTGGAGGAACATGAGAAAAATCTGAGCAACTGAGCAATTTACCTAAAAGAAACAGTCATCCAAAAGAGATTAATCCAGAAAAAAGAATAATATATTATAAACTAGCAAAACGGGGGTGGGGGCTTATTAGAAAGACCGGCTCCACTTTAGAAAATTTGAAAAGCTACAGTTTCTTTGCACATCTGGGTAATAAGAAGTAAGCGTGCAACTGAACTACACTGTTACCCACCAGAAAGAAAACCTCAGCTATTCTGGCAGTTAGATGAGCTACTCTTCCTCTCTCATACACACGTCTCTTTTCCAAAAGCAAATGGAACATGTCATGAAAAGTTTCACTCCATTTCTAGTGCTGCCAATTTCCTACCAGACATGAAAAAATGTACAGTCCTCAAGTGCAGTACAGGCTGTCACTCCCATCTGAGTCGCCCAGCTCAGCTTTCAACCACACTCAAAACCGAAGGAGACCCCAGAGAAGCAGCTGACAAAATCCCTTTTCAGTTAGTCAGCATTTTGTTTTTCCAAAGCATTTTCTTTCTATCATCTCACTTTATCTCATACTATTCCTATGAGGTATGGCAGGGCAAGTATGTTTACCTCTTTCTTCGAATGAGGAAAGAGAGATCCCATCTGTAAAAACAGGCATATTACCGGGTTTGGCCAAGGTACAGAACTATTTAGTGGTGGGCAGAATTAGAAACCAAGGTCTCCCGAATGACATCCTTGGAGTCTCCTAGCCAAGAACAGGCTATGGCTTTTGCATACACAATCTAAAGTGCTGCCATAGCTAACTGTGGTATTGGAATTAACTTACATTCAAGTTCAAGAACAGATGCGGCTTTTTTGGCTAATTGAGACTGCAAATCTGGCTCCTAAGGCACACTGAAAAGGAGGTCAAGAATGGCCTCTACCATTTATTTAAATGTCACTAACAAAAGTGTCCTTAAACATTACACAAAAAGTTATCCTTCAGAGAACAGGGACTGGTTGTTCTTCCTCTCTCCTGAGGATAAAGGCAGAGAAAACAGCACAAACCTACAGTTGTCCTACAGTCACCTTTGAACAAGATCAAAAAAATGAATGGCCTTTCTTGCTACTCTTTGGACCAAATAATGTCCCAGAACAAACACCGGTCTACAGAAAATCTGGGTTATAAATGTCTATCATTAGGAGAATGGTTTAATAAAGTAACACATCCTCACAATAGAATGTAACACACTGTTAAAACAAATGAGGTAGCCGGTCGCAGTGGCTCACACCTGTAATCCCAGCACTTTGGGAGGCTGAGGCAGGCGGATCATGAGGTCAGGAGATCAAGACCATCCTGGCTAACATGGTGAAACCTCATCTCTACTAAATATACAAAAAAAAAAAAAAATTAGCTGGGCATGGTGGCAGGCGCCTGTAGTCCCAGTTACTTGGGAGGCTGAGGCAGGAGAATGGCATGGACCCAGGAGATGGAGCTTGCAGTGAGCCGAGATCGCGCCACTGCACTCCAGTCTGGGGAACAGAGCGAGACTCTGTCTCAAAAAGACAAAAAGAACAAAAAAATGAGGTAAAACTATAGGTATTAACATAAAAAAAGTCCATGATTACAAAATGATAAAAATAAGTTGCAGAATAACAGGTATAGCATGATCCTCTTTTTGTTAAATGAAAAAAGCTATTAATTTGTATAAAGATGTATATGCAACAGGTACATGCGTGTATCTGTTGAATTTATCTAAACATAAGGGAGGAAGAAGGAGAAAGAGTATTCACTCTGACCATATATCTTGTACTTCTGTGTAAATATTTTTTAAAACAGTGTCAATATCTTTACCTCTCCAAACAATGAATGGATCCTCTGTCTTCCGTATTTCCCCCATATAAAGGTCAATTGGCTTATAAATGTCTTCCTTCAGACATATGTATAGGAATGTATCATACCTTTAAGTTAGTTGGAAAAAATGACCTCATTTTGGAAAATTCTACCCCTTCATTTGTTTTCATCTTAATTCAAAATCGAAAACAAACCATAGATCAAGGGAGAGAATTCACACAGGAAAAGGACTAGAAGGAAATACCTCATATCAGCAAACAGGTTCTCTCTGGGTGATAGAAGAATTACAGTGGCTTTTCTATCCTTTATACCTCATCACATTTTTCAAATGGCCTACAGTTAGCCAGCATTAAAATAATGTTTTATATTTTAAAACTTCAACATAAAAGTGTTCTATCAAGGTATACCTAAAATTGAGTCTCTCTAAATAAAACCTTATTTTACCACTTATTTAAATTATCTCTTAGCTTATAGACGATAAATACATATTAAATGAGTCAATGAATGACTAAAACTCCCTTTCTGATTTTTCTCCAATTAGCCATTATTTTCCTAATTCAACAAGACTATAAACTTTTCAGGGACAAAGATCATGTGATAGCCATTTTCATTAGCCCTCTTAGTATCTGGCATAATACTAGGCACATGGCAGACACTCACTAAATATTGATTAGTTGGTCCATTTGCATGTTTGAACTTTCCTACTTGGGTCTTTCTAAAAGAAGAGTGAATATTTTTCCAGCGCCTGTGAAATATGTGAATATTTATAAGCAAGTGATAAAAGGAGTCCCCTCTAATTAATCCACACAACAGCTGCATTTCACAATGTTGACTTCATAGGTCTTTTGTTTAAAGCAGAATTGCCTGTCCACAAAACAAAACAAAAAGAAACAAAAAAGAAGACACATTTCCTTAGCACAGTGTTTCATTATAAAACTCCCAAATAGCCTAGACACCAATAAGTAGTTTTTTTGAAAAAAAAAAAAATTGGGCCAACAAATACTAACAGAGCAAGTAGTATTTGCAAGGCACTAACCTGGGCATTGACAAGAATACAGACAAGTCCAAAGCCAAGGGTGTGTACAACCTACTTGGAGAAATCAGACATAAACATTTTCCAAAGTAGGGCCTTCAAAAGGCCTTAATGCCATCAATGTTCCATAAGGTTTGGGGAAGAGAAGAGTATTCAAACAAGTGAAGTGCACACCTCATCCTCACCCCAGACATCTCGTCCAAATCACCAGCCAAAACACTGTTTTATCCCCGCTCCAGAGTCTCCAGGGCTGAGTAAGAGTCAGAACCAGGCATACTCAGCCCATTCTGAAATCAACTGAACAGATCATTCTTTTATGCAATTCCCACTCATTCTCCAGAAAATGGATCCAATCCATCTCCTCTCTTCCCAGGCTCGCAGCATCTCCCAGTGCTTGCAGATGACCTTGGCTCCCATTCACTAAGATGACTGAGGTTAGCTTAATAAGAGCTCTAGCATCTGACCTGAAAAACACCTGGTCTTTCCACACAGCCACAAAAGATAAGGTGACCATCTATTCCAGAGATAACCTCTTTGCCCACAAATCTCATTCTTTTCTAATTTTGGGGGACGCTGGTACCCACCGTGGTACCCTCTGCTAACGCATATACCACCTTCTAACACTTTGAGTCTCTACCATTGTCTCTTCCTATGACTTTTTCAAACATTCAAAGCTTTTCCTTGATCTGAAAGAAAAAAATAACTTCACTGGACCTGATAACCTTTTAAAATTTTTGAATGAATAATAATATACATGCATAAGGCTGCACATATAAGTTTACAGATCATTAAGATTTCATAAAAGATCCCAGCACTTTGGGAGGCCGAGATGGGCGGATCACGAGGTCAGGAGATCGAGACCATCCTGGCTAACACGGTGAAACCCCGTCTCTACTAAAAAATACAAAAAACTAGCCAGGCGAGGTGGCGGGCGCTTGTAGTCCCAGCTACTCGGGAGGCTGAGGCAGGAGAATGGTGTAAACCCAGGAGGCAGAGTTTGCAGTGAGCTGAGATCTGGCCACCCCCCTCCAGCCTGGGTGACAGAGGGAGACCCCGTCTCAAAAAAAAAAAAAAAGATTTCACAAAAGAAACACACCTGTGGTCTAGAAGCAGAACAATATCAGTACCCCCAAAATGTCCTCTTGATTACCATCTTATTTGTCTCCTTACTTTTATTACCAAGTTTCTTGAATAGTGGTCTATGCTCATTATTCTTGTTTTTACTACCTTTTCATCCATTTCAGCCCAAGCACTCCCTCTTCAATGAATCTTCCCCACGCCCATCTAGGTCAGGTTGTTGATCCTTCCTCTATACATTAGTGTGCATTCGTCTTTACTGCACTTATCATACTACACTGCAATCATCTGTTTATGTATCAGGCACCCCTCCCCAACAATTAGGCTGTTAACCTCCTTTTGGGAAAGACTATTTATAACTTGTCTGTGTACCTTCAGTGCCTGGCACTTAGTAGGTGCACAGCTGGTGTTTGACACTTCAATAAATGAGTATAAAAATAAATGAAGAGATCTGCTCACTGAAATCCAGTACTCTGCTAAAATTGATTAGTTCTTTCTCCAATTCCCATCAAAAGGAATGATACTTAGCTGTCAAAACTCAGTGGTTGGGATCACGAAGAATGACTAGAAAATTGTACTGTTACAATCTTTGGTTAAGCATCTCTTTACATCCAAGTATCTGAGCATGTTATGTGCCAAAGCACTGGTGTACACAGAAGAGGCTTAAAATCTTGCACCGTCCCTCTGACTTAAAGCTGTGACAGTACTCCCTACGGTGTTCTGTCCTTCCACTGCCACACCCTGACATGGAGTCCTGCCAATCTTTTCCCCAACTGTTCCTGGAGCCACTCCTCCCTTTCCCCACCACTTCGTTGCAGGACAGTAAGTAGTCAGAGACAGGAATCCCCCAGGAGCCCAGACCCCTCCTCCTAGCCCTCTTTTGTCACATCCAATTAACCATCTGCCAGTCTCCCAGGTCCCCTTCTAGGCCCACTGTCCAGCTGCCAACTCAATATTGTGCCCCCACCCCATAGATGCCCATTGTCCCTGGACTGGGTAAGAGTATAAAAGATGGAGATTTTAGCCTCATCCCTAGTCCCTGCCTGTCAAGCCTTGGAATAATTGTAACTGCAAGTTTAAAAATCATAACACTATCTCCATACTGTTATCAAATGAAGGAAGAGAAGGAAGAAAATGAAGAGAAGGAAGAGAAGGAAGAGAAGGAAGAGAAGGAAGGAAGGAAGGAAGGAAGGAAGGAAGGAAGGAATCAGTTTTCATGATTTTGAAAATAAAGGGATTCATCTAACTAGTAACATAATCATAATATGTTATACATGTAATATGTGATACTAGTAATATATAGTACCATATTACTAGTAATATAATCCTATTTACATTACTATTCACAATATGAATATAACTATCACAATATATCTACTAACATGAGCAATTATTTTTCTTCTTTTCTTTTTTTTGAGACAGAGTCTTGCTCTGTTGCCCAGCCTGGAATGCAGTGGCGTGATCTTGGCTCATTGCAACCTCTGCCTCCTGGGTTCAAGTGATTCTCCTACCTCAGCCTCCCAAGTTGCTGGGATTACAGGTGCCCACTGAAAGGCAAGAATTTTTTTACCTATTTTACAGATTTATAAACTAAAGCTTGGAGTAATTATAACTTGCACAAAGTCACAAAGCTAGTAAGTTTCTGTTCCAAGATTCTGTGATTCTGGAACTGGTCTATACTTAAGGAAACTCCCACCTCCTTGTGTTCTAGGCAAGATAAGCCTGGTTCCCCACAATCCATCCTTTGGTGGCAGCAACACCCAGATTCCTACTCGCCAGCCCTCGGGAGGGTCTTTGATTAAATGGGGCTTTTCCTCTTGGGTCGGCCCCTGAAACAAGGGGTAGAAGGAGTGTTTGGGGCCAAGAAAAGGAGTATGGCATATTCTCTTGTATGAAGGATTTTACTTCATGGAGAAGAATGAGCAAGGGGCTCTTTCATGAGCCCTAGCCTGCTTCCACTTTCTTCTAGGACTTCAAGAGACATTATGGAAACTGGAAATTCATGAGCAAATCCCATCACTGATACGGCACCTTGATGGCCAGACACTGACCCCTCCTAAGTAGGCTGCCCAGATACCATCTTGCCTGAGTTTCCTTCCCTCTCTTCTCTCCTCACTTACTTCTTCCCCACTTGCCTTTCTGACTCATACTCTGTAGGAGGCGATTCTGCAGACCCCACTACAGCCTAGAGCAGTCCCACCTAAGCTTGCAAAAGAAAGCCACCAGCACTTTTAAATGGATTGCTAACTTTAGATCTCCCAGCCTTGCTTCTTAGCTTCTTTGCCCAAGAGCCTTCTAGGGCCACAACAGCTCAGCCCACCCATTTCACAGCTGCCTCAGCTTGCGCTACCCTCCCTAAGCATGGTGCCACTAGTCTCTGAGTCTTCCAGCCAGATGATGCTCTCTCTCCTGGAGCTGTCAATCTGGAACATTGTGCCCACCGGTCCTTGCCAGCCAGCTACTTCACTGAGGTCTGCCTTCCCTCCAGTGTCCAAGAAAGAAGCATCCTCCTCTGGCCCAAAGCTGACCTTGAGATCCACCCCTCCAGGCTCATCCAGGACCTTCCTCTATCAATTACTTCTGTCTTTTCTAAATATTAAGTATCTTCCTCATGCCTGCCTTCTCCCTCTTCCCCATCCCTAGGTATTCGCAGATCTTCTCTCCTAAAAAAAACCTCCCCTCAACTCTGCTCCCCATCTCCAAGTACCTTGCTATTTTTAATCTTCCCTTCACAGTCAAACCTTTCCAAAGAGCCATCTATATGCACTCCCACCACTTCCTCCCCATGCGCTCACTCCTCATTCCCCTTGGAATTTGGATTCCACCTCCCATACACAATTGAAACTGCTATTTCAAAGATCACCAATGATCTCCTAGTCTCCAGAACCAATGGTATTTGCTCCGTTCCCATCTCCCTCAACTTCCCTGCAGCATTAAACCCTGTTGATCACCTGCTTTTCCTAAGTATTGCTCTCTCCTGGTTCTCCTCCAGCCCTTCTGCATCTGTTCTCCCACAGCCCAACGTAGATACCCCTGTATCTACAATTCTGTCTTTGGCACTCTGCCCTTAATTCTGTGTATGCTTTTCATTTATTATATCATCCATTTTGATAGCTCCAGCCACAACTTCTTTTAGATAGCTCCCAAATCTATATTTCCAGATCTGGCCTCCCTCCAAAGCTCCAGACTCCCTTCATTATCCGCCTACTGAATCCACACCTCCCTTAGCTATTTCACTGACACCTGAAATGCAACATGTCCCAAAGCAAATTCTCCAAATCTCCCCTCTTCCCCTGCCTCCCCACAGCTGCTCCTCCTCTTCCCAGCTCCTGACTTTCATTAAGGGTACCTCTGTTCTCCCAGTCACTCAAACTGTAAACTTTGGAGTAATCTTGGGTTTCTATCTCTTTCTTGACACATCAACATCCAAGATGCCAGGTCCTATAGACTCTACTTCCCGAAGTAACTCATATCCATCCCCTCCTCTCCATTTCTGCTGCTGCTTCTCAAGTTCAGACCCTCCTACTCTATCGTAGTGATCTCCTAACCCATCCCCAACCAACAGTCCCTTCCCTACTCCAATAGGCCCTCCACAGGGCTGCCAGATTTATCTTTCTTATCATGTCATTTTTAGTGGCTTCCCAGAGCCAACTGCTGAAAGACCAAATTCATTGGCCTTCCATTCAACGCCTTCATGATCTAGGAGCCTAGTAAATGTTTGATAAAGCAATCAACTAATCAACCTGGTTGCCACCTCCTGAGTCTCATCTCCCATTGATCCTCCACCAGCCTCCTCTGAGTCACATAAACTGGACCATTTACTGCCCCTAAATATGCTATGAATATTCACACCTCCTTTCAATGCTGTTTTAACCTGGGATCACAACACTTTCTGTCTTCCCTGTCCAAACCATACCAATCATATGTCTCAGATCAAGGAGAAGTAGCCACTCCCTTAAGTGTACAGAGTGTCTGCCACTTTTCACTTATACTTGTTTATCTGTTGCATCCATGTTCCCTAGCTAGTGTCCAGCTCCCTTCTAATAATGTGATGGGGCAGATGGGGAGGAGAGAAAGCTAATTTTACAGTTTCTTCTTTACCTCCCTGAATTAATTCCTCTGTCCACCCATTTGATTCTTTCTGTTCCCTTTCTCCTAGGCAGACACAATTTCAAGCAGCTCTATTGATCCAACAGCTCTGTGGCTGTCAGTCATTTCCTAGTTATTTTTGCTGCCAATCATTCATGCACAAAGGAGTGGCAGGAGGAGTCTGAACTGCACGCAGACAGAGAAAAGGAAGGAAGGGCCTGATTCTCTGTGCACACCTGAGGCTCAGCAGAAGTAAGAAGCAAGAACCTTCTCCAGATGGATCGAGCCACATGCCCCACGACCCGGACAGGGACTGGGGCACTGGCATTCTTATACTTATGCAGAGGAGGAGAAAACAGGGGTCCCCTGACCTGCTGTAAAAGGGTGACCCATCCAGTCCTCTTGGGAAACCACAATGAGAATAACTGCATCTCTTCCTGGACTGGAAAGGTCCCATGGAAGTCAGATTAAATAAGACAATACTTGTCAGAAGAGGCACCTAGAGTAACAGAATGTTCAATTTGGAAAGATCTATGTATTTTTGGATAGCACTGTACAACTCATAAAGACTTTTCAGATACAGTATCTTATTTGAGTCTCTCAGGAGCTCTGTAAGGGAAGGGTCGGGGCAGGGGAGCTATTATCCTCATCTTACACAGATGTTAAAGTCATTTGCCCAAGTTATTCATGTAAGTAGAGAGCAAAATGGAGTGTTTACCTCCTGCTCTATTGTCTGGCCTTCTCAGCCTCCTTCATAGACTTTTTGCTCCCCTTTTAACCCCTTATATCCAAGTGCTCCCAGAGGGTGTATATTTATATCCATTTCCATTCCTGTCCCACGTTCTGTTTTTAATGGCTTTATATACTCCCATAGCATGCGTGGTACATGACTATAGTAAACACTTGATAAATATTTTTCAAACAAATGATTTAATGAATGAATGAATGAGAGCCGAGGCCCAAAACCTAGCCTTCTGACGCCACACACAGGCTCCCTGCACTGCATCATGTTGCCTCTCTGGCACCCTCTCACATCCCATGTCAAAAGCCCTGCCCAGCACGCCTTCAAGAGACCTTCAGCCTCTGTTCATCACATTCAATAATTAAAACAGCAGAAACAACAGGGATAACTAGGATTTCTTGTGCTTCTACTGTGTCAGAGACCGCTAGATGCTCCATACATGTTTTTTTTTTCCTAGTTAATCCTCTCAACCTGTGAAACAAGCTTTATCAGTCCCATTTTGCAGAAGATGAGGATGAGAGATACTAAATAATTAATGCAAGATCCTACCCCTAGTTAGTGCTGAACCTATTCCATCCAAAGCCTATCATCCTCTGGCTATTCCAGGGTTTCTCCATCTCAGCATTACTGACATTTTGGCACTGGATAATTATTTGTTGTCCTGTGCATTGTAAGATGCTTAGCAGCACCCTTGACCTTTACCCACTAGATGCCAGTAGCAAACCTTCCCCAGGTTATGACACACACACAAAAAAATGTCTCCAGGCATTGCTAAATGTTCTGTGATGGGGGGTGGGAAGGGGAGAATTACCCTTGTTGAGAACCACTGGGCTATACCATACTGCCCACCTCCAATCCAGCAGTAAACTATCAAATACCAGAACTAGAGAAAACTTTGGAAAGTAAAAAGTGTTCAATTCCAACATCTAAGAAGAACCTCTAGTTCACCCGTTATAGTGTTTTACTGATTTTATTTATAGTCAGGAAGATTTTCTTACTTATCAGCTAATTTATTTCTGTAGCTTCAGTTTATTCTAAAACCGCCTTTCATCCCTCAAGGGATTATCAAATACGACGGGAGAGAATGTACCAGTAATAAAGTTATTGGTGATTTGTGGCACAAGGATGAAGCAAAGCTTGCCAAATCTTATAGAGGTGGACCTGGATGTCACTGATATGTTCTAAAATATATTAATAGTAGAAATAGCCTATACAAAATATAGCATTAGAAATATTAACAACATTCCCTCTCCAGAACCACAAAGTCTTCCCAATACTCCCCCAAAGGCTCCTGAAAAATGGGGTAACCAAAAGCCCAGTTCATAATGGGTGAAAGTGGAGGAGATCAAGAAGGGACAATAAGCATTAAATTAAGCATCGTGTTTACACTCTGGAGCATCAAGCATAACTTAAAAAAAAAAAAAGATGTTTTTCCTTTGCTGCAAAAGAAAGCTCAGGAAGAAAGAGACTCCTCCTTTTTTTAGGTACCTGGCAATCTACAGACTGGGCGGTGATATTTACTCAAAGAACTGCGTACAAGCCGGGTGCGCTGGCTCAAGCCTGTAATCCCAGCACTTTGGGAGGCCGAGACGGGCGGATCACGAGGTCAGGAGATCAAGACCATCCTGGCTAACACGGTGAAACCCCGTCTCTACTAAAAAAATACATAAAAACGAGCCAGGCGACGTGGCGGGCGCCTGTAGTCCCAGCTACTCGGGAGGCTGAGGCAGGAGAATGGCGTAAACCCGGGAGGCGGAGCTTGCAGTGGGCTGAGATCCAGCCACTGCACTCCAGCCTGGGCCACAGAGCGAGACTCCGTCTCAAAAAAAAAAAAANCTGGACATGACAACAGTTTAAGTTTCCCTATCTAGATGTGATAGGATTCTTATTTAAGAAAAAAGTTTAAGGAATCATACAGTGAATACAAACAAACCATCACTTAGATTCAATAGCTGCTTATATTTTGCCAAGTTTGCTTTATATTGTGAGGAGGCATTTTTTGATTAATCACAAGGTTTTAAAAAGATCCTTTTTCTTATCTCCAAAGAACAAATAACTTCAATAGGGGAGACAAGTCTTCATGTATGAAAAGGCTAAATAACAATATAATACTGATGAAGTGAGAAAATGAGTGCAGACAGTGAGTAATTCAAAGGGCTGTCATCGTGAGCTGTGAAAGCTCCCAGAAGAAGGTAGGGCTCAAGTCTTAAAGACTGTGTTGGATTTGGAGGATGCGGGGGTGGTTGATCCAAGGAGATTGTGAATGCAGGCGCCCTTGGGCAGTGTGTGGAGAGCACCCTGGCTAGAGCTGAGCTGTGAGGTCGACACTTGACCCTGAAGGCACTAGGGGGTCAATGAAGGTCCAAGTGGCAAGCAGTGGTGTGATGAAAGTAGTGCTTTAGGAAGTGTAAAGTGTCTGCAGGTCCAACTTAGAGTGGGGCTAAGGGAACAGCTTCTAAGGGATGAGAATGAGGGCCAGGAAAGGAGTCCATTGGGGGGCATATGGGGCCTGGCCTGGGGCCATGCCCTCTGGATGAACAACAAGGGCTAACTATGAAAGATAATCCAACAGGGTTTGTTGGAGGAGAGAGATTCCTCACAGGCAATACCAAGGTTTTAAATATCATGACTGGAAGAGTGAAGATGTCACTTATAGAATTAAGAAAGTCAAGAGGAAAAGCTAGTTTGGAAAGCTGGAAAGACAGAGTTGAGTTTGAGATTGGCCGAAGCCCAAGTAACCACAAACACTTCAACTGAAAATGTCTAGAGTCACAGAACCAATGCTCAACAGAAGGACAGAGGTAGAAAATATCTCCACATCACTCGCTTTTCATTTATCTTCTTACTTTTTTTCCTTTGCACCTTAAAGAAAAAGGTTTTTCTGCTGGTCACCAAAGCTAAGCTCTTACTTTTGTTAGGAAACCGATTCTTATCTCATTTCTTCAGGTATCAAACTCTACACTTGTTCTAGCCTCCTCAGTTTTTCATCTCCACACATTTTCTCCCTGCCACCTCCAAACCTGCTGTGACTCGAACAAAAAACAAAAATTCCTTTTCTAGATACTAATGTCCCTTCTGGCTAAGCACACACCTCTTTTTCCTTTCACTGATCAACTCTCCAAGTAGCTGATTCCCACTCACCACCCCAAATCCCTCCTCTGAACACCTCTTCTAATTGTGTGCTCCTGGAGCGTGCAGGGTCTTTCTTTCTTTCATCATGCCCCAGCACTCCTCCTGCTCAACCTGTCTGCAGCCTGTCATCACATCAGAGCCCACACTGACTCCCTGGGGTCTCCAGGATCAAGTCTCCTCTGCTGCCACTTCTGCAATAAGAATTTCTACCCCAAAATCTAACTTTCGCCCTTCCCTTTCTTCCTCTACTCCTTCCCTCTGAGAGCAGATGCATTCACAAAGCTTCAGCCGCATCCAACCTTCCAAATCAACATCAACAGCCCTAGCCTCTAGCCCATGCTCCTGCCTTGGGTCTCACATTTCCAACTGCTGACAAAACAACTCCACCTGGATTTCCCTGAGTCGCCCTCCATGCTTCATGTCCAAAGCTAACATTATTATCTGCCCTGCAAAACCAGTTCCTGTCTTCAACCAGCCCACACCTGTCCATCAGTCAGACACTGTCAGTCCTCTGGGCTCCTCAACCCACATACTTCAGTTTCCTCATGGGTTTCATTTTCCTCTCCCTCATCAGATTATCAACAAGTCCCCACATTCATACCTCTAAAAATGTGTCTCGAGGTCATCCCTGACTCCCCATCCTTTCTGCCACCAACCCAGACCAAGGCTCCTCCCCCTCAGCTCCGGATCACTTTTGCATCTCCCTAGATTCTACCCTTCTTTTGTCCACTTATTCAATCATATTACCCCAGATTAACCTTTCCAAACACTTTCTTCATGATGTGTCATTGCTCAAGAATCCATAATTCAGTAGGGACTGCCTCTGAATCAAATCCAATCTCCACTCTTGTGCTTTCAAGACTCTCCCTATTTGACCCTGCCCACTTCTCCAATCCTGTTTCCCACTCCTCACTAACCTACATCTTCCTCTGTGTCAGCCCAGGCTCTTCAATGCCCAAACTCCCATGTGCCACTGCCCATTCTCCATTCACCCTTCAAGGACCACCCTAGGTTCCACCTCCCCTGTATTTCTGCCAACTTTTTAACTTGTAGCACCACAATGCTTAGCAATTAATCTTTAATTGAACAGTAATTGTCATTCTTCTTCAAAATTTGATAACACAGACCACTTCAAATATTTCTTTTGTGTTCCACAGCACCCTGGACAGCAGAAGGCTCTAGTGAGAAATGAATAGTTATTTTTGATTGGCTGGTCAATTGGTTTCTGGTCCCAGTTATCAGTTCCCATATCTCCCTTCCTCTGCCTCCTAAGTATGATCAATAAAATTATTGTAACGCACTTTCTCAGGCTTGGCACAGAGAATTCCCAGGAAGACAATCTGGAGTCTACCAATCTAGAATCGTAGGCTGGGTAGGGTGGGGTGTCTGTGTCCATGTGCACACAGGGAAGTGAGATTTAGGGAATCTAGCTTAACCAATTGGTCAAGGGATTGAAATACCAAAATAATCAGGAGAGGACAAGTAAGGAACCAAAATGACAGAATAAGTTGAAATACGCCTAATTAGAAGCACAGTACGCCAGAATTTTGACAAAGCAATTTCCAGTTCGGTCCTTGTGCATACAAAATTTTCCATCAGAAAGAAAGGGGTAACCCTGGTGCTAGGGACTTTGAAAATTTGTTTGAAGGTTTCTCAGATGTTCAATTGAATACATTTATAATCTATCCAGCCTATCAGGTACAGTGCTATATTCCATAGAGATGGGGAATCAGAAGGGAGAAGGTTTAGAAACACGGCTTTTCTAAGCTTAAGACTCTCCACCAACGCATATGTTTATTGCAGCACTGTTCACAATAGCAAAGACACGGAATCAACCTAAATGCCCATAAACGGCAGACTAGATAAACAAAATGTGGTACATGTACACCATGGAATACTATGCAGCCACAAAAAAGAATAAGATCATGCCCTTTGCAGCAACATGGATGAGGTGGGGGCCATTATCCTAAGCAAACTAACACAGGAACAGAAAACCAAATATTGCATGTTCTCACTTATAAGTGGGAGCTAAACAGTGAAAACACATGGACACAAAGAGAGGAATAACAAACACAGGAGACTACTTGAGGGTGGAGGGTGAGCGGACAGAGAAAATCAGAAAAAATACTTGTCAGGTACTATGCTTATTACTGAGGTAATGAAATAATCTGTATACCAAACCCCTGTGACACACTTTACCTATATAACCTGCACTTCTACCCCTGAAGCTAAAAATTAACAACAAAAAAAGAAGAATCCCCAGCAAGAGCCTAGGCTAGAGACCACAAGTGTGGTGAGAGTCAGTGAGCCAAGCATAGAGGGTCACACAGGGTGGGTGTAGTCCTTGACCTATCCCCTCTTGCAACATGTTACAGGTCATCAGTCATTTCCAGCCTTATGCACCAAGGACTTAACCTTTCTCTGATACCAAGTGCACGTTCAGCCACTGGGCTGCCCAAGGAGGAGGGAGAATATTCCCAACATAGGAGTCCCACAGGAGACTGACCCAAGTCTGCTATTTATTTTGTGATTTGAGCCAGGGTTCGATAATGTGTGCCATATATTGTGTTTTGAAAGGCCCTGGGAAAAGTTACACATCTGGGAACTGTTTATTGGGCCATTAACGACCATTAACACTGGTGATTTGCTCAGAAGAAACAAGCCCTCCAGGAATGAGCCTCTTGCTACAGGTGCTCTGGGATAGAAAATGGACAGGCCCAGGTGTGGTGATTACAAAGGTGGGAAAGAGGAGTGGGCACCAATAAGGTAAGTGTCGTCCTGAAAGAAAGGGAAAGGCTATCATCTTCCAGATTTCCCCCCGAGCTCAGATAATGCCAACTTTGCCTCCCCCCCCGTCCCTCCTCCCCGGGAGCTGAAATCAGCTGGTGATGTTGCCTCAATTTCCTAGCCCCAATGATTTCCCAATCTTCCCTGCCTCCTTGCATAAAATGATGATGTCTGATTCACTTAGCCCCGAAACCGTGGTGGGGTGGTTTCCCGTGGCCGCGTGGTCTTTAGAATCCATGTTTTTGGGTGCTGGGCTGTTTGATGTATCGAGAGAGAAGAAAGCAGAGAGAGAAAAAATATCAATCCATTGTCTCAGGAAGAGGAAGTAAGGGAAGAAGGAAGGGAGGAAGAGAAGAAAGGTTAGGCTTTAGCGGCTGAGGAAGGAATAGAACGAAGGGGATCCCTCTGATTTCCCCAGACCCTGGCAGCAGCTCCTGTCTCCAGCTTCTTCCTCTGACATCAACTGTAGAGAATGAACATATGAGCAATCAGTTTGAATTCCAAACGCCACAAGTCTTCCCCCGCAAAGCACCCCACCCCCTTCCTAAGATGACTCCAGGGCAGGTAACCAGGGTTAGGAAACAGATGGATGTTCAGGAGGACCTCCCGAGGCTAACCTGACCCGTGACCCCACCAGTTCCATGTCCTCTAATCCAGACGTTTTCAAAAGAGAGCAGATGCATGGGGACCGGTAACTTACCTGGACTCTTTGGGACAAGATTCCAGGACAACAATGGTTTTAGGACATTGTGGGGGATGGGGGAGGCTACCACACATGAAGCTGGTGGAAGCCACAGGTCAGGGAGATGGGGATCCCCGGCCATCAGAGAATCAGGGTCACAGGTGTGTGGAAAACAAGAGGATGGTCAGTACCGGTTCCAGGGAGGGACTGTGTAGCCAGGGAGCAGAAGGAAGCAATGGTCGGGACTGATGGGACGATGGCAGGGGACGCAAGAGAGCTAGAAAGACATCTCAGGGCATCGGTACACCTCACAGAAGCGAGACTTAGGTGGGTGTGTATGAGGGGGACGCAACTCACACTTCCAGGAATGAGTAATTTCTTATGAATAGCCCTCCCGTTCCCAGAACTGAAGAGGGGACAAGGGGAAGTGTCCGAGGCGCCACCGCCTCCCAGCCGGGGTCTGCCTCTTAAGTCAGAGGGGCCAGTCCCCACCACGCACAGGCGAGACCGATGTGGTCCGCGCGCGCTCCTGTCAGGGTGCAGCGGGGCTGTGCGCCCCTGGTCCCCGCCGGCCCTCTGTGCACATCAGGGCCCCGGCCCCCGACGGCGAGGAGGGGTGCCTGCCCAGGGCTGCCGCCCGGAGCCCCCTCTGACAGGCACGGGGGAGGGGAGCCAAGGGAGGGGCCGGGACGCCGGTAGCCGGGCGGACGCGCTGCAAAGTGAGCCACCACCGGCCATCTTCTCGCGCTCCGGAGAGAGGCGGCCCGAGGGGCCGCCTCCCGCCTCCCCAACCAGCTCCCGCAACTTGGGATGAAGGCGGAGGGGCGCGGGAAGTTCCCAGCCCACCACGCCCTCCCCAAACGCAGCCAGCACTGCCCATAACAACCAGAATCTCGGGCAACTCCCGCCCCGACGCCGAGGGGCCACTGCCCCCCAACACGCACACGGCAGCAACAGCCCTCCTTCCCCAAACTTGTCCGAGACGCCGCGTCCGAGGCAGCAGCCTTCAGCCCCGGCCCCCCGCGCCCTGTCCAGCTTACCTGTCCGGAAAAAGGCGTCCACGTCCGAGTCGGCTGCTCCTCCTTCCTCTGCTGCTCCCTCAGGGGGGTTCATGACTGTGGGAGGGCGTCTGAGGGCAGCCGGGGGCCGGAGAAGCCTGGGGCCGAGGGCTGCTAGGCGCCCGATGGGCGGAGGGCGCGGGGCGCAGCGGCCGCGGCCGCAGAGCTGGCGGCCGGGGGGCTTCGAGGGCGGGCGCTGGGCAGTGAGGCTGGGGCAGAGAACGCCGAGCCTCCCTCAGGCGGAGGCGCGCGGCGGGCTAGGGGTGCCTGCCGCCAGCTCCCCCATGGTACCCCTTCCCCAGGGCGCTGGCCGCCTGCTGTCTGGCTGGGGCCGGGAACCGAGGCCGAGGTGCGGGCTGCCTGGGCGCCCGCTGTCCCCCAGCAGCGGCAGCTGGCTCTCCTGCTCGCCCGTCTGCCTGTCTCTATTGTTCAGCCCTGCTCCGCTCTCTCCTCTTTATTTTTCCTCCTCCCTCCCACCCTCCCTGTCTCTCTACCTCCTCCCTCCCTCGCTCACTCGCTCACTCGCTACCTCCCTCCTTCGCTCGCTCGCTCGCTCTCTGGCTCCCCCTCTGGCTCCCGCCGCCGCCGCCGCCGCCGCCGCCGCCGCCTCCCCAGCTCCTCCCCCGGCTCCCGCTCCCTCAGTCCCGGCCAACAATGACCCCTGGAGCGCCGAGCTGAACTGAAGCTCTGGCCCGGGCCGAGGGCTCGCTGCGGGCCCCCGGCGGCGCCGACGCCCCCTGTCCCAGCTTCCCCGCGCCGGCCTCCCAGGGAGCGAAGCCTGAGTCCCGAGCTATTGTTCGAGGCTGTGCTAGGCCGGCTTCCTGAGCTCGGCAGGAAAAGCCCGGGCGGAGGAGGGGGCGGGGCCGCCGGGCGAGCCCGGGGCTGCAGGGCGCAAGCCAGGCTAGTCCGGGGGCTCTACGGCCCGGGCGCTGCGCGCTCAGCTTCTACGCTCGCGACGCCGGTGCTCCACCCGGCCCCGCGGCCACCTCCTCCGCCCACTCCACTCCCAGGTGTATGAGGGGAACACCAGGCTGCCCGCCCGCCTTCTCCGGATCTTCAGATCGGTCCCCAAGCTGGACTGACCTGTCCCTAGAGGCCGGCCTTTCTTCCCCTCCTTCCTGATGAACTCTCTTCTGTCTCCCTGCCCTCCTGAGCCTCTCACATTTTCCTCACCAGCTCGCCACAGTTTCTCTCCTTTTTGTCTTTTCTCGTCCTTTTCCCCTTTTCAGCGCCCCTTTAAACATCTCCGCCTGTCTCTGTGACTCTTTGTCCAGTTTAATGCTCCTGTGATGTCTCCCTGCCTATCTCTCCCTCCCTCGGTCACTCTCTTGTCCCTCGTTTGTCTCTGTCCTGCCTCCGTACTTGGCCCGTATCTCCGTGCTCCTCTTGGACAGCTGTCAAAACTCTCTAATCCCTGGGGCCTTCTCGGTTTTGTTCTTCTCCCTCATGTGAATGGAGAGATCCAGTTGGCCAGGAGAAAGGAGGTGTTACAGCAAGCTGAATTTCAATTAAAGTGGGAAGAGGGCCTGGGGAGGAGTGGGGATGACTGCAAAAAAGAAAACAGATGCTGTATGGGGTAATTAATACGGTGATTGTATTGTGCCCATCAGTTTTTAAGTAATAATTAAACAATAATTATCCAGTAGTGTGTTTGTGGTTCTAGTGACTGCAGAGCCCACCAAACAGAGGGTCTTTAAGACCTGAGTACTTAATAAAGTCTGCGCTGTTTGCTGTTGCCTCATCCAGACAGATGGATAAGTGGCGGCCTGACCTAATGAGTTAAAACACGCCTAATAGGAAAACCAGGTACTTGTCTGAAGTTGATGACTGCAACCCATCAGACAGAATCTCCTGGATCTGTTTGTCTCTGGTAACCTATTTGGTTCCACCTCTCTCTGGGGGCCAAGGCAACTGGGGCCTATGCAGATCCACCAACTGGGTAACCCTAGCAGCAGATAAAATGAATTAAATTAGTTTTTAGTGAACACTTTCTGGCTCCCGGTACTCATCACGTTCTTCACTGACACAAATAGTCTAATTTTTTTTTTCACCCATTAAAAAAAAAGTACCTGTTTCCAACTTTGGATACACCTATCAGATGTGTCTCCAACCTTGAGTACATCTATCAGACCTCTGTAGTGACTCTGACATCACAAGTTCACTGCCCTGAGATCTAATTCATCTGGCCCTAGTATTTTGAACTGGCTTAAGATGCCCCTTTGCCTATGCCTTTTCTGACAATGAAAATACTTCTCATTTGTCTTTTCAAAATCTTTCTTCCCCTTAATCCTCTGCCTAACCCCTGGTCTGCTCCCCTACACCTTACACACATATGTGATGGCAGAGCTGCTATTAATTAATTGCCACCATTGTGCAGCTAAAGAATCAGTGGCCTGGCAAGGCATTAGCTCATCCCAATTCAGAAGAAACATTACATTTTTAGAGGAAGGGTCATATCAAAATCTCAAGATATAGACAAGAATGGGGGAACACCTTATATAACGACAAACTTTTTGAGAGGAAATTTGGCAATTTCTATTTAAGTGTTAAATGTTCATGGCTATATTAATATCGAAGAAGACTTCAGAGCAAAGAATATTACCAGGGATAAAGAGGGACATTTCAATTCATCAAGTAGACATAACAATCCTAAGAGTGTTTGCATCTAATAAGACAGCTTCAAAGTAACTGAAGCAAAACTGATAGGACTGCAAGGAGAAATATAAAAATTTATAATTATAGTCAATTTAATATCTGTAAAATGCAGTAATTAATAGAATAAGGAGACAGATCATCAGTAAAGATATGGAAGACTTGAACAATGCTATCAACCAACCTAACCTAATTGACATTTATAGAATATTCCACTTTATAATAGCAGATACACATTTTTCAAATGCACAGGTAGCATTTATCAAGATAAATCATATGCTAAACCATAAAACAAATCTCAATAAATTTAAAAGGATTAAAATCATGCAAAGTGGTATATAAATTATACCTAAGTTGGTTTTTTAAAAAAAAAAATCATGCAGAGTATGTTCTCTGACCACAATAGAATTAAACTAGAAATCAATAACAAAAAGAATCCAGAAAAACCTCCCAAATATTTGGAAAGTAAATAACATACTTCTAAATAACACATGAGCTACTAAGAATTCAAAGGATGGGCTGGGCACCATGGCTCATGTCTGTAATTCCAACACTTTGGAATGCTGAGGCCAGGGGATCACTTGAGGCCAGGAGTTTGAGACCAGACTGACCAATATGGCGAAACCCATCTCTACTAAAAATACAAAAATTAGTCGGGCATGGTAGCGCATGCCTGTAATCCCAGCTACTCTAGTGGTTGAGGCATGAGAATCACTTGAACCCAGGAAGTAGAGGTTGCAGTGAACCAAGATTGTGCCATTGCACTTTAGCCTGGGCGACACACTGAGATTTTGTCCCCTGCCGGCCCCCACCAAAAAAAGAATTCAAAGGGGGATATTAGAAAGAATCTCAAAGTGAATAAAAATGAAAACACATTACATAAAAATCTGTGGGATGCAGCTAAGGCAGTCTAAATCTGTGGGATGCAGCTAAAGCAGAAAGACATTTATAGTGCTAAATACCTATTTTGAAAATAAAGATCTCCCATCAATAAGCTCCTATTCTACTGTAAGAGCAAGTGAAATCAAAGTGGAAGAACAAAAATAAAAAAGATCAGAGCAGAAGGCAATAAAATAGCAGGAAAACAAAAGAAAAAAATCAATGAAACTAAAGTGGGTTCTTTGAGAAGATCAATAAAATAAAAAAACCTCCACCCAGACTGATCAGAAAATAAGAGAAAAATCTCAAGTTACTGCTAGCAGGAACAAGAGAGGTGACATCACTACAAATTCTATAAATGTGAAAATAATAATAAGGGAATATTATAAACAACTTTACGCCAACAAATTTGACAACTTTCATAAGATGGACACAAACTACTAAAGTTCACTCAAGGGGAAATTGCTAACTTAAATAGCTATTTATCTACTAAAGAAATTAAATTTGTAGCTTAAAAGCTTTCCCCACACACACCCACACACAAAACAACTCAAGATTCATATGGCTTTTTTGGTAAATTTATGAAACATTTAAAGAAGAAATAATATCAATTCCACAAAAACTCTTCCAGAAAAGTGGAAAGGAGGAAATATTTCCCAACTACTTCTATGAGGCCAGCATTATTCTGATGCCAAAACTAAACAAAGGCCACATAAGAAAAAAAATGTAGACTACTTCCTTAGGAATATTTATTAGGAATAAAATTTTAAACAAAATTTTAGCAAATAAAATCCACAATATATAAAAAGGATAATACGTCATGACCAAGTGGGTTTATCCCACATATACAAGGTTGGTCTAACATTTGGAAAACTATTCAATGTAACTTACATGTTATGGGTTGAATTGTATTTCCCAAAAAAGGCATGTTAAAGTCCTAACCCCTGGTAGCTGTGAAAGTGGCCTTATTTGGAAATAAGGTGTTTGCAGATATAATCAAGTTTGGATGTGGTCACTAGGATGGACCCTAATCCAATATGACTGGTGTCCCCATAAGAAGAAGAAAAAAAAAACAAAAAACTCCATATGAAGACAGAGAAGACAGAGACACATAAGGAAAAATGCCATGTAATGGCAGAGGCAGAGATTGGAGTGACGCAGCAGCAAAGAATACCAAGAACTGACAGCCACCACCAGAAGCTAGGAAGAAGCAAAGAAAGATTCTACCTGGAGTCTCAGAGGGAGCACGGCCATTCTAACACTTGATTTCAGACTTCTTCTCTCCAGAACTCTGACAGAATAAATTTCTATTATTTTAAGCTACCCAGTTTGCACTAGTTTGTTACAGCAGCCCTAGGAAACCAATATACCATATTTAAAAAGCAATGCCAGTCAGAGCGTGGTGGCTTATGCCTGTAATCCTAGCACTTTGGGAGACCAAGGTGGGCAAATCACTTGATCCCAGGAGATTGAGACCAGCCTGGGAGACATGGCATAACCCATCTCTACAAAAAATACAAAAAGTAGCCAGACCTGGTGGCATGAGAGTCAGATCCTGTCTCAAAAAATAAAATTAAATTAAAATGTAAAAAAGCAATACCATGTAATCATCTAAGTAAATGCAGGAAAATAATTTGACAAAATTCAATATCCATTTCTGAACAAAACTCTCAGCAAACTAGGAATAGAAGGGGCTCTCTTAATAAAGGGCATCTACCAAAAATCTGTAGTTAACAGCAAGCTTTTTCCCTAAGATCAAAGGATGGCAAGATGTCTACTCCTACCCCTATTCAATGTACTGGATGTACAGTGCAATAAGAAAAAGAAATTAAAGGCACCCAGATTGAAGAGGAAGAGGTAAAACTGTCTGTATTCAAAGATGATATGATTGCCATTTAGAAAATTCTACGAAATATGTTTTTTAAAACTAGTAGATCTAATAATGAGTATAGCCAGATTTCAGGGCATAAGACCAATATAAAAATTAAATTGCATTTCTATAACCTAATGATGAAGATTTAGAACTTGAAATTTTAAAACATCACTATGGTAGCGTGGGAATACAAAATTTGAAGCCTTAGCCTAATTTTTAAAATATATAAAACCCATACACTCAAAGATAAAATACATTGCTGGGGGAAATTAAAGAAGATCTAAGTAAATGGAGAGAAATACTGTGTCATTGGAATTTTGCGAAGACTCAAAATCCTTAGGACATTAATTTTTCCCAAACTAATATGTAGATTCAGTGAAATCCCAATAGGTTTTTTTTGTAGAAATTTATAAATTGATTTGATGAACAGAACCTAGAAAAGCCAAAACAACTAAAAAGAAGAGAGTTGGAGGACTTACACTACCCAGTTTCAAGACATTTATGAGGTTATAGTAATCCAGACAATGTGGTATTGGTGTAAAGATAGACAAATAAAGTGATGGAATAGAATGGGGTCCAGAAACAGACCCATACGTATATCATCAATTGCTACTGTTGATTTTCAAAATAAAAAAAAAAAATCAAAGGGAATTCAGTATAAAATGGTAATCTTTGCAAATGGTGCTTGAACAATTGAAAAATCTGTATTAGTTTTCTGTGACTGCTATAAAAATTTACCACAAACTTTGTAGCTTAAAACCACACAATTTTATTACCTTACAGTTCCAGAAGTCAGACGTCTGAAATGAGTCCCACTGGGCTAAAATCAAGATGTTAGCAGTGATGTGTCATTTCTGGAGGATCTAGTGGAGCATCTACTTCTTCACTTTTTCTAGCTTTTAGAGGACACCTGCATTTTTTAGCTTGTGTCCCGCTTCCTCCATCTCCAGACCAACAATGATGGGCCAAGTCCGTCTCACACTGACATCCCTCTGTGTCCAGAATATATAAAGAACTCTCCGACCTTCATGATAAGAAAACAAACAACCCGACTTTTAAAATTAGGCAAAAGATTTGACTAGACATGCACTTTAGCAGATATACAGACAGCATTAAGCATTTGAGATAATGCTCAATACCATTAGCCATGAGGAAAATGCAAACTAAAAGCTCAATGAGATGCCATGATCTATTGGAATGTCTAAAATTAAAATGCCCGAACATATCAAGGGCTGGTGAGGATGAGGAGAGGATGCAAAAATGGAACTCTCTTACACTTCGAATGTAAAATGGCACAATTCCTTCAAAAAACAGTTTGGCAGTTTCTTAACTAGGTAAACATACACTTACCATGTGACACAATCATTCCACTCTTGGTATTTACCCAAGAAAAATAAAAGCATATATCCATGTAAAGATTTGCACACAAATGTTCACAGCAGCCGGGCGCGGTGGTCCACGCCTGTAATCCCAACACTTTGGGAGACAGAAGCGGGTGGATCACGAAGTCAGGAGATCGAGACCAGCCTGGCCAATATGGTGAAACCCTGTCCCTACTAAAAATACAAAAATTAGCCCGGTGTGGTGATACACACCTGTCGTCCCAGCTACTTGGGAGGCTGAGGCAGGACAATGGTGTGAACCCAGGAGGCAGTGCTTGCAGTAAGCGGAGATCGCGCCACTGCACTCCAGTCTGGGCGACAAAGTGAGACTCTGTCTCAAAAAAAAAAAAAAGTTCATAGCAGCTTCGTTTGTATTAGCCAACACCAGGAAGTGATCCAAAAATCCATCAACAAGCGATCAGATAAACAAAGTATGATATATCTATACAATGGAATACTACGCAGGACTTGGATGAATCTCAGATTAATTATGGAGAGTGAAAGAGGTCAGACAACAAAGAGTATATTCTAGGTGATTCAATTTTTATAAAATTCTAGGAAATGCAAAGTAACCCATACTGACAGAAAGCGATCGGTGATTGTCTGGAGATGACCAGAGTCAGGGACTGGGAGCTGAGGGGAGGGAAAGGGGAGTTATAAATGGGAACAGCGTAACTTTTGGAGGTGATGGTTATGTTCTTGAATGCAGTGATGGTTTTACGGCTGTATGCTTATGTCAAAACTGATCAAATTGCACACTTTAAATACATGCAATTTGTCAAATGTCAATTATACCACAATAAAACTGTTTTAAAAAGCAAATTTTTAAGTAAATGAGATAAAGCTATACGTGCTTACAAGGAAATACCAGTTATTTTGAGGGGACTTTCATAGTCTATAAAATATTTAAATTTTAATAATGTGGATTCTTTACAATGATGTGTGAGAGAGAGAGACAGGGAGAAAATCATCACCTGGAGAAACTTTTTCACATGATGCATAAGAACGCCAGAGTGGAGAAAGGAAGAGCTATGTTCAGGTCTATGTATTTAGAAAAGCTCCCAAGGCATCTTGACACAGACCCCTTTCCTCCACCCCTACTCAGAGATTTAAAGGAAGGAAGGGACAGGACAGGACAAGATGGAAGAAGTGTTTTCGGAAGGTAGATGAGCCTAGAAGACTGGAAGAAGGAGTTCGGAGTCCGTAGAATAGTGTAGAAGTACTTCAGTGAAGCTGTGGCTGTGACTGAAATGGAAAGCTGTGGAAGGCAATGAGAAAGGAAACATAATAGCATGTGTTGATGCCTTATATACGGAGAGAAGCAGGTGTGGACAGGAAAGAGGGAGCGGAGGGGAGCAGGAGTCCAGGAAGCCTCCTAGGTTACACTAGGTAACTGAGAGAGAACAATGGCATAACTAACAGGAAAAATTGGCTTCTGGAGGAGAAATTCTTCCTCTAGAGAGGAGAAAACAATCTGGGGAAAGATGGGGAAAGGGATTAACATATTACTTAATTGAACCCCTCATTTCAACAATGAGAAGACTGAAAAGTAGAGAATAAAGTGACTTGCCCAAAGTCCCACAGCAGACCCCAGCATTCATGAGTCCTAGGCTAGTTCCCATGCTGTTTCCCTATCGCACACATTTCCTCTCCTATGTTAGAGTCTGAAGTGATGATGGGCATCCAGGTGGTAATGTCCAATGAGCAATTAGAAATGTCCAATTATTATGGTGATGTCCAATTGGCAGAGCAGCTGAGAGAGGGCTTGGCAGCTGGGAATATTGATTAAGGAGCTAGGAGCTGGTTGAAGCACCAAGAATGAATGAGATAAAAGATTTTCTATCCACTTCCATTAACTCCTCTTTGGATGAAATTACCTATCTGTATGTCCTGCTTTCTACTCAAATCAAATGTGCCTTAGAACCAGCACCTTTTCCCCCTTTTCTGAGTTCTTTATTCTAATTTCACAGACTAGAATCTGAGAGGCTTGTGGGGTTTGAGAAACAGGGAAGTTATGATGAAAAGGAATAAAGACAAATGTGGAGGAAAGATGGTGATATGAAGACAAAAGAAGAAACACAGACAAAGCGCATGCTCAAGGGAGAGAATCTCCTTCTGCTGTTCACTTAGAGTAGGGGTCTTGTAAATAAAGTTTTATCAGAACAAAGCTGTGCCCATTCATTTGCTTAGTGTTTATGACTACTTTTTTGTTACAAGGGCAGAGCTGAGTAGTTGCAACAAAGACCGTTTGGCCTGCAAAATAAAAAATATTTACTATCTGGCACTTCGAAAAAATGTTTGCTGACCCCTGACTTAGAGTAATAACAACAACCTTATAACTTCCCCTAATACTGATAGGCTCTCTGTGGTTCTTCAACTACTCTTCAGAATAGTTGTTATCTTCAGAAACTATTGCCCTGAAAGAAACCAAAACTGGAGCCAAGCAATGGGAAAATTAATCAGAGCTGTAGCTTAGAGAGTGACCAAAGTAAAATCACTCCAAGATACAAAAGAAATTACCAAGCTAAAGAACAAGTCTGACCCTCAAAAAGACTGCTATAAAGACTTGGAACCAACCCAAATGCCCACCAATGATAGACTGGATAAAGAAAATGTGGCACATATACACCATGGAACACTATGCAGCCATAAAAAAAAGATAAGTTCCTGTCCTTTGCTGAGACATGGATGAAGCTGGAAACCATCATTCTCAGCAAACTAACACAGGAACAGAAAACCAAACACCACATGTTCTCACTCATAAGTGGGAGTTGAACAATGAGAACACATGGACACAGGGAGGGGAACATCACACACCAGGGCCTGTCAGGAGGTGGAGGGTCTAGGAGAGGGATAGCATTAGATGACAGATTGATGGGTGCTACAAGCCACCATGGCACGTATATAACTATGTAAAAAACCTGCACGTTCTGCACATGTATCCCAGAACTTAAAGTATAATTTAAAAAAAAAAGAAAGAAAACTACTATATTGGCCGGGCGCGGTGGCTCAAGCCTGTAATCCCAGCACTTTGGGAGGCCAAGACTGGTGGATCACGAGATCAGGAGATCAAGACCATCCTGGCTAACACGGTGAAACCCTGTCTCTATTAAAAAATACAAAAAACTAGCCGGGCGAGGTGGCGGGCCCCTGTAGTCCCAGCTACTCGGGAGACTGAGGCAGGAGAATGGCGTAAACCCGGGAGGCGGAGCTTGCAGTGAGCTGAGATCCGGCCACTGCACTCCAGCCTGGGCGACAGAGCGAGACTCCGTTTCAAAAAAAAAAAAAGAAAGAAAACTACTATATTGACAATAAAACAAAGTCTCTATGTCTATCCAGAAAAAAAAATACTGCTATAGATGGAAAATATATGTAGGGGAGGAGGGAGTATGTGTGTGTGTAAAGTATGATTTTAGATTGATAAATACTAATCAGAAATATATAGAAAAATATATATGTATATTTCTGATTAGTATTATGTTTCTGTATACATTTTTTCTCCTGATTATTAGTTAACAAAACTAAAATCACAATTGTTTCATGCTGAAAGGTTGATATTGTACAGTACCCAAGGGAAATAAAAGAGTCAATCAGTATAATATATAAATAATAATGTGAAATTGAAATATAGATAACAGGTAAATTTGAGGGAAAGAAAAGGCTGTGTTTCTGTGATGTTCTGATACTGACATGAAGGTATAGGTTTGAAAGTGGCATTTTTTTTTTTTTTTTTTTTTGAGACGGAGTCTCGCTCTGTCACCTGGGCTGGAGGGCTGGAGTGCAGTGGCCGGATCTCAGCTCACTGCAAGCTCCGCCTCCCGGGTTTACGCCATTCTCCTGCCTCAGCCTCCAGAGTAGCTGGGACTACAGGCGCCAGCCACCTCGCCCGGCTAGCTTTTGTATTTTTTAGTAGAGACGGGGTTTCACCGTGTTAGCCAGGATGGTCTCGAACTCCTGACCTCGTGATCCGCCCGTCTCAGCCTCCCAAAGTGCTGGGATTACAGGCTTGAGCCACCGTGCCCGGCCTTCAAAAGTGGCATTTTTAATACAACTATCCAAAGTTCTTTCCCTCCCCTGCCCCGGCCTCTGTAGAAACAGGGTCTCCCTATGTTGCCTAGGCTGATCTCAAACTCCTGGGCTCAAGCAATCCTCCTGCCTCAACCTCCCAAAGTGCTGGGATATAGGCATGAGCCACCACACCCAGCCTATCCAAGGTTCTTGATAACATGAGACTGAGGAAGGAAGCGGATGGGAGTAAAGGATGAACACCATCCCATGAAACATGAAACAGGCTGATCTAGAGCTTTCACAGAGAAATTAAAGAGACAGGTTAAAGCCACATATCTCTAGAATTTGGCACATATTTTCCCACTATTTTCTTCAGATGACTTCTACCCACACCTGTAAAGCCATCCCATCCCATCTTGTTCTGCCCTCTCCTCAACACATACACACATGCACATGTGCACACACACACCCACACACACACGTCTGCTCCATTCCAGGCACAAGATTCTACTCTTCATTCTCTCATTTATCCAGCAATCCCTGCCCTGTCCTCATCTCTAGGCTTCTGCTCAAAGGCACAGACCCTGCTGGGTACCTACCCCAAATCCATTCTGCCCTGCCTTGCTACTAACAGAACTACAATAATATTCAGGAGGGCAATATGCCCAGCTACGATGCTCACCTGCCCAGACTCCTTTGCAGCTAGGGGTGGCCATGTAACCTGTTTCTTATCATGAGATATGACTGAATAAAAAGTCTGCTAGGGATTTGGGGAAAACTTTTGCCCTCCTCATACAGGCTCCACCTTCTCCCCACCCTTCCTTCCTTTCTTTCCTTCTTCAATTTCTTTCCTACCCTTTTTTCTTTCTCCTTTTACCTGCCTTGTGCACAACATGAGGCTTGAGGTTGAGTAACCATCTTGGGAACACAGATCAACAAAGCCAAAGGCTAAGGATGGGGGAGCAGAAAGAGAAAAGAAGCCTGGGGCATTGATGGCTCCTTTAAGTTCTGCATTAGCCTTGGGCTTCTTGTTATGTAGGTCTCTGTTTAGCTAAGTCCCTGTAGTCAGATTTATGTAGTGAGTGGCCTAATGCAACTAATTCCCACGCCCTTACTCTCCCTTCTACCTGGAAAGAAATTCTCCCCACCTGATAGCCAACTTTTGAAGTCCTGTACTTCCTTCAAAGCCCACCTTAGATCCTACCTCCTTCAAGTGGACATTCCACAATGTCTCAAAATCTATCTCTTTCTCTCCCGTAGTCATATAGGGCACAATTAAAATCATTAAAATAGGCCGGGCGCGGTGGCTCAAGCCTGTAATACCAGCACTTTGGGAGGCCGAGACGGGTGGATCACGAGGTCAGGAGATCGAGACCCTCCTGGCTAACATGGTGAAACCCCATCTCTACTAAAAAATACAAAAAACTAGCTGGGTGAGGTGGCGGGCACCTGTAGTCCCAGCTACTCAGGAGGCTGAGGCAGGAGAATGGCGTAAACCCAGGAGGCAGAGCTTGCAGTGAGCTAAGATCCGGCCACTGCACTCCAGCCTGGGCGACAGAGCGAGACTCCGTCTCCAAAAAAAAAAAAAAAAAATATTTAAAAAAGTATACCCATCTGCTTCATATCATAAATATTCATGTCTGGTTATTCATACATCCTCTACCTAGACTGAGAGCTGCTAAGGGCATAGATCCTTTTTCACTCATTTTGAATGCCCTGCAGCCCCAGCACAGTGCCCAGAGCAGTCACTCAGTAAAGGATTGTTGAATTTCTTTGATTGCACAAATGCTCCTTCCTTCCCAAGTGTATGCTATGGATCATATTAAAGCACCTGACTTCTATGTAGATGGGATGGGAAAGTTAATAATTAGGAAAATAAACTTTAGAAACCCTAGTCATGTTTGACCATGTTTTGACAGTTTGAAACTGTGTGGCCCTGTTGCTGACTAATTACCCAGATACACACAATAAGGTCAAAAGAAGGGACAGAAATCAGAAGGTATAGAAAGCCCAAAACTGGTCTATATATCATCAAACTAGTATGCTGGTTTCACCAAACTCAACGTCAAACCAGTATCTATTAGAGGCTGATTTGTATCCAAAGTAGTTAATATAACTTATTGCACTGTAATTCCAGTTACACTTCTACACTTATTTAATGCATTTCTTTGGGTTGACATAAATTTATTGGCCATCTATTATGTGCCAAGACCAGGTGACCAGCCATCCCTGGTTATCTGTGACTAAGCAGTTTCCTGAGACACAGGAATTTTCAGTGCTGAAGCTAGGAGAGCTCCAGGCAAAACAGGATGGTTGGACACCAAAGAAGCACCGAGCTTGATGCTTGATAAAAAGTAGATGTTGTCCCTGCCCATGTGGAGCTCTACGATATAGTTGGTTCTTATTTGGCATTCTTAGCAATTAAAAGTCAGTTTACATCCTGTAACTGTATTTTCAAATCACATATGTTAGAGTTTATTAAACAGCAGTCAAGGCCGTCCAACACTTCCAGGTGCTAACACCATAAATCTCCATAGTAGAGTTGGCTGTGTGTGTGGAGGGAAGAAGAAAGACTTTGGAACAGGAGGGTAAGCCGAAGTTCAGTTCATTAATGTAGTCATTGTTCTACCGGCTGTGAATTCCAACCAACTTTAATCACAGCCTGAGCCAGTTGTCTGTTGTTCTTGGATCAGCAGGCATGCTCCATCTTCAGGTTCTCAGTCCTCTTTGTGATACTAATTTTGACCTGATGGTAGGACTGTGCCTTCTCTGGAAAGGACCAGGAAATGTCAACTTTTCCTGGGGGAATGTGGAGGTAATCTGATGGTGGCATCTGCTGATATGGCCACCACAGCTGGCTGGAGCTGACTTTTTCTTCACCATTCTTCCATATTCATTCTCCCTATAGCTGGGTGCTGGGCCCTCCCATTTTTGGCATATGGATGACATATTTCCCCTTTTAGGATGCCAGTCCTCCCAGATAGATAATACACACTTCTGAGCTTAATAATCTGAAGATCCTATCCTTCCATGGGAGCCACCTACTCAACAAAGACTGAAGGTCCTTCTTCCTCATTCCAAGAATAAGTGGAGTACCTCTCACTCAATGGCAGATGTTTCTCTCTAATCTCCAGCCTTCACCCCTGCTAGGCTTTCATAACCACCACCACTGCTTTTCTACTATTGGCTGGGCATTTTCACATCCATTATTTTATTTATACTGGACAACAACTCAAAGTAGATATTGTTATCTCCACTTCCAGATGAAGAAACTGAGGGGCAAAGAAGTTAGGAAACTTTCCCTGGGTCACACATTATAAATGGACAGAGTAGAAATGGAAACTCACTCTATCACTCTTTTGTGAGAGTTGATTTGATGACCTGGGAGGGAACAGATCTTGTATGCTTGAAAAGAGCTTGTATATCTTGCATGCTTGAAAATAAGTGTGAGGAAGATTTCAAGGGAGAAGCAATTTTGTGTCTGTTGACTTCTAAATTTTGCTTAGTGAGGGGGTGGGTGTGCCAGGGAACACTGTAAATCAGGGAAAAAGGCCTGACAAAAACCCTAGTTTACTTCCTTGCACTAGATCAAATGTTAGTTTCTAACTATCTGTGAGTTTCTGCTTTGAAGCAGTAAGAAATTAATTTTAAAATGGTCTTAGGAGGTTTTTAAAGGACAGATTTTCAACAGATAAAACTAAAATGCTTAGTTTCATTTCCATGGAATTTTTATGGCAAAGATGCTTTTAGTGATCCGGAGCCACTCTTTAAAAAGATACAGACCAAGGAAGTTGGAGAGTCTTATCTTTTATATTGCGGCAGCCTCAACATTGAGACACAGCACTGAAGTTCCCAGAGCCTGACCTCATCACTACCCACCATTAGCAGAGTGATCAGGATAGTCCAGGGATCCCAGAATGAGCATTTACAAATGAGGAAAATGACACCTACAGCAATATGTCAACAATGTCTTGTGAACTGCCTGGTTTATAATAGGTGCTCTATAATTTTATTGAATAGGGGAATAAAGGAACAAATGAAACAAGTGATTTTCCAGAAGGTCACACAAACAGGGACAAAAATCCAGTGTTCTAAACCTTCACTCCATCTCTTAATCTAGTCGTGTCATCCTCTGGGTGAGCCTAGCCCACTTTAAAATGGATATTCAGATATCGGAATGAATAGAGCAGTGTGCCTGACTTAAGTAATATCAAAATTTTAATTAGAGATGTGGAAAAGATGGAGTCGATGAAGCTCCCCTGTTATCCAGAGACCATGACCATTCCAGGTGGTTGGTTTCGTTTCTAATGCACATCTGCTCCACCTCACCAATTGCTTTGCGCAATATGCAGTTCACATTACAAAGTCAACAATTCTTTATCATCTGTGTGGTCAGTCACCCTTTCATTGTCCCTCCCTTGTAATTGTTTAATCTCGCCTCCCCTGCCACATTTCTTGGCTGCCTACTCTCCCTGCTCCTGTCAGTCAGGTTGTACTCAGGGAATGTAAATGCACAGAAAAAGTCCAGAGTCAATTAGAACTAATTAGGTGTTTTATCTGCTGCTTTGGATTATCCATGCCCTCTATGGATACACAGCATAGGCTAGTTGAACAACCACCCCTGGATTGGGGAGCGTTCTAAGATTCACACACAGCTTCCTATTGTCTATGCTAATGGAGGTAAAGGGTGGTGTGAATGTACAACAGAGACATTTAAAAACCAAGGTATAGTTCACACACATTTTAATTATACATTTCAGTGAGTGTTTACAACTTTATATAACTGTCCATCCATTACCACAATCAAGGCATAGCATACTTTAACGTCACAAAAAGTTTTCTTGTGCCGTCTTAGCCAATCTGCCCTTACCTTGGCCCCAAGCAGCCACCAGTCTGCTTTCTGTCACTATAGATTAGATTTGTCTTTTTTAGTGTATCACATAAATGGAACCATAGAATATGTATTCACAAGTTATTTTTACTTGACTTTTGAATGGTTTCTCTAATTTCCTTCCCAGCAATGTCTGGTTCAGGCTGATATTAAAATGTGTTCATGTTCCCTATATCCACACTGACTTGACAGGGTAGACAGAGCTGGGACATGGAAGAAACGTGAGAGGCAAGACATGGAGGCTCATGAGCATAATTATTGACAATGAGAAGAATGTTGGCTCTCCCCAGTATTTGTAGAATATGACAAAACAGTGTGCCTATGTTGTGCCCTGAACCTATTTTCAAGGTCATTCAATACAGAGTCTCCTAAATTTAACTGCCAAGGAATTGTGTGTGTTTTGCCTTGAATGGACATTTGGAAACTCCAGACTCTAGCCAGCCCCTCTCAGCCACAGAGTCATTGCTCCCTCTGGTGTAAACACAGAGATTTGTCACCCTGTGTCAGGCATTCCCACCCACCGCAGCCCTCCCTGGACCACAAGGAGCCAAGGGCAGGCAAGAAAGCTGCAGACTCCCTCTGGCTGTCGTTAGGTTCCTGGGTCAGAGGCTGAGTTCGTGAACACAGAGGAACACTGAGATCAACTGCTTGAGAGAGGACAGGAATAGAGAGAAGGGAAACCCCAGCTAGACATGCAAGATAGAGAGGTGAGGGGGCAGAGGCACAGCCGGAAAAACAAAACAAGAAGTGATAGAGGGATGAGTTTTTTCCTCCATTTATGAAACATCCTAAAAATTTACTCCTCTGCCCGAAATAGATTCAGTTCCAGGATATGGGAATCCTTGAGAAGTGAATTNGTCACTCAGTAAAGGATTGTTGAATTTCTTTGATTGCACAAATGCTCCTTCCTTCCCAAGTGTATGCTATGGATCATATTAAAGCACCTGACTTCTATGTAGATGGGATGGGAAAGTTAATAATTAGGAAAATAAACTTTAGAAACCCTAGTCATGTTTGACCATGTTTTGACAGTTTGAAACTGTGTGGCCCTGTTGCTGACTAATTACCCAGATACACACAATAAGGTCAAAAGAAGGGACAGAAATCAGAAGGTATAGAAAGCCCAAAACTGGTCTATATATCATCAAACTAGTATGCTGGTTTCACCAAACTCAACGTCAAACCAGTATCTATTAGAGGCTGATTTGTATCCAAAGTAGTTAATATAACTTATTGCACTGTAATTCCAGTTACACTTCTACACTTATTTAATGCATTTCTTTGGGTTGACATAAATTTATTGGCCATCTATTATGTGCCAAGACCAGGTGACCAGCCATCCCTGGTTATCTGTGACTAAGCAGTTTCCTGAGACACAGGAATTTTCAGTGCTGAAGCTAGGAGAGCTCCAGGCAAAACAGGATGGTTGGACACCAAAGAAGCACCGAGCTTGATGCTTGATAAAAGTAGATGTTGTCCCTGCCCATGTGGAGCTCTACGATATAGTTGGTTCTTATTTGGCATTCTTAGCAATTAAAAGTCAGTTTACATCCTGTAACTGTATTTTCAAATCACATATGTTAGAGTTTATTAAACAGCAGTCAAGGCCGTCCAACACTTCCAGGTGCTAACACCATAAATCTCCATAGTAGAGTTGGCTGTGTGTGTGGAGGGAAGAAGAAAGACTTTGGAACAGGAGGGTAAGCCGAAGTTCAGTTCATTAATGTAGTCATTGTTCTACCGGCTGTGAATTCCAACCAACTTTAATCACAGCCTGAGCCAGTTGTCTGTTGTTCTTGGATCAGCAGGCATGCTCCATCTTCAGGTTCTCAGTCCTCTTTGTGATACTAATTTTGACCTGATGGTAGGACTGTGCCTTCTCTGGAAAGGACCAGGAAATGTCAACTTTTCCTGGGGAATGTGGAGGTAATCTGATGGTGGCATCTGCTGATATGGCCACCACAGCTGGCTGGAGCTGACTTTTCTTCACCATTCTTCCATATTCATTCTCCCTATAGCTGGGTGCTGGGCCCTCCCATTTTGGCATATGGATGACATATTTCCCCTTTTAGGATGCCAGTCCTCCCAGATAGATAATACACACTTCTGAGCTTAATAATCTGAAGATCCTATCCTTCCATGGGAGCCACCTACTCAACAAAGACTGAAGGTCCTTCTTCCTCATTCCAAGAATAAGTGGAGTACCTCTCACTCAATGGCAGATGTTTCTCTCTAATCTCCAGCCTTCACCCCTGCTAGGCTTTCATAACCACCACCACTGCTTTTCTACTATTGGCTGGGCATTTTCACATCCATTATTTTATTTATACTGGACAACAACTCAAAGTAGATATTGTTATCTCCACTTCCAGATGAAGAAACTGAGGGGCAAAGAAGTTAGGAAACTTTCCCTGGGTCACACATTATAAATGGACAGAGTAGAAATGGAAACTCACTCTATCACTCTTTTGTGAGAGTTGATTTGATGACCTGGGAGGGAACAGATCTTGTATGCTTGAAAAGAGCTTGTATATCTTGCATGCTTGAAAATAAGTGTGAGGAAGATTTCAAGGGAGAAGCAATTTTGTGTCTGTTGACTTCTAAATTTTGCTTAGTGAGGGGTGGGTGTGCCAGGGAACACTGTAAATCAGGGAAAAGGCCTGACAAAACCCTAGTTTACTTCCTTGCACTAGATCAAATGTTAGTTTCTAACTATCTGTGAGTTTCTGCTTTGAAGCAGTAAGAAATTAATTTTAAAATGGTCTTAGGAGGTTTTAAAGGACAGATTTTCAACAGATAAAACTAAAATGCTTAGTTTCATTTCCATGGAATTTTATGGCAAAGATGCTTTTAGTGATCCGGAGCCACTCTTTAAAAGATACAGACCAAGGAAGTTGGAGAGTCTTATCTTTTATATTGCGGCAGCCTCAACATTGAGACACAGCACTGAAGTTCCCAGAGCCTGACCTCATCACTACCCACCATTAGCAGAGTGATCAGGATAGTCCAGGGATCCCAGAATGAGCATTTACAAATGAGGAAAATGACACCTACAGCAATATGTCAACAATGTCTTGTGAACTGCCTGGTTTATAATAGGTGCTCTATAATTTTATTGAATAGGGGAATAAAGGAACAAATGAAACAAGTGATTTTCCAGAAGGTCACACAAACAGGGACAAAATCCAGTGTTCTAAACCTTCACTCCATCTCTTAATCTAGTCGTGTCATCCTCTGGGTGAGCCTAGCCCACTTTAAAATGGATATTCAGATATCGGAATGAATAGAGCAGTGTGCCTGACTTAAGTAATATCAAAATTTTAATTAGAGATGTGGAAAAGATGGAGTCGATGAAGCTCCCCTGTTATCCAGAGACCATGACCATTCCAGGTGGTTGGTTTCGTTTCTAATGCACATCTGCTCCACCTCACCAATTGCTTTGCGCAATATGCAGTTCACATTACAAAGTCAACAATTCTTTATCATCTGTGTGGTCAGTCACCCTTTCATTGTCCCTCCCTTGTAATTGTTTAATCTCGCCTCCCCTGCCACATTTCTTGGCTGCCTACTCTCCCTGCTCCTGTCAGTCAGGTTGTACTCAGGGAATGTAAATGCACAGAAAAGTCCAGAGTCAATTAGAACTAATTAGGTGTTTTATCTGCTGCTTTGGATTATCCATGCCCTCTATGGATACACAGCATAGGCTAGTTGAACAACCACCCCTGGATTGGGGAGCGTTCTAAGATTCACACACAGCTTCCTATTGTCTATGCTAATGGAGGTAAAGGGTGGTGTGAATGTACAACAGAGACATTTAAAACCAAGGTATAGTTCACACACATTTTAATTATACATTTCAGTGAGTGTTTACAACTTTATATAACTGTCCATCCATTACCACAATCAAGGCATAGCATACTTTAACGTCACAAAAGTTTTCTTGTGCCGTCTTAGCCAATCTGCCCTTACCTTGGCCCCAAGCAGCCACCAGTCTGCTTTCTGTCACTATAGATTAGATTTGTCTTTTTTAGTGTATCACATAAATGGAACCATAGAATATGTATTCACAAGTTATTTTACTTGACTTTTGAATGGTTTCTCTAATTTCCTTCCCAGCAATGTCTGGTTCAGGCTGATATCTAAAATGTGTTCATGTTCCCTATATCACACTTGGACCTTGAACGGGAGACAGGCTGGGACATGGAAGAACGTGAGAGGCAAGAACATGGAGGCTGCATGAGGCATAATATTGACATGAGAAAGAATGTTGGGCTCTCCCGCAGTATTGTAAGAATATGACAAAACAGTGTCCTATGTTGTGGCCCTGAACTATTTCAAGGTCATTCAATACAGCAGTCCTCCTAAATCTTACAACTGCCAAGGAATTGTGTGTGTTTTGGCTGAAGGGACATTTGGAAACCCAGACTCAGGCCAGCCCCTCTCAGCCCACAGAGTAAATTGCTCCCTCTGGTGTAAACACAGACGATTTGTCACCCCTGATGTCAGGCATTCCCACCCACGCGCAGCCCTCCCTGGACACAAGGAGCCCCAAGGGCAGGGCCAAGAAAGCTGGCGACTCCCCTGCTGTCGTTAGGTCCTGGGTCAGAGGGCTGAGTTCGTGAACACAGAGGAACCACCGAGATCAACTGCTTGAGAGAGGACAGCGAATAGCAGAGAAGGGAAACGCCCCCAGCTACGACATGCACGCATAGGCAGAGGTGAGGGGCAGAGCCCACAGGCCGGAACAAACAAAACACAGAGCTATAGAGGTGTGTATGAGTTTTTTCCTCATTTATGAAACACCTAAACGAAATTTACTCCCCTCTGCGCCGAAATAGATTCAGTTCCCAGGATATGGGGAATCCTTGAGAAGCTGAATTTTAAGCATGGAAATGGCCGATAGAATCTTTAAAACAACTTAATATACCCCAGGTGCTGCTGGCCTGCCTTAATCTCCTTAAAGCCTCCAAGTAACCCAACCATGTGTTTAAAGTCTCATAAATCCTGCACTAAGCTTAAAATAGGGAGATAACAATCCGGTTCAGCAAGCTTAGGGGTAAGGACAGGAGATGGCTCCCAATGGGCCGTTTAAAAACCCCAGCAGCACAGGGCTTTTCATAAATTTCTCGCCAAGAAACAGCTAAACACATGAAAACATTCAGATTTCTGGGTTGTGGTTTTCATAAGTTCTGCAATTTGTCTTTTTCTTTTTTCAGCGGGTGGGACTGGGGTTCAAGGAGCATTGACTAGTCAGCCTGGAACGAAAAAATTGGGCAAGACCCGTCTCACGTCGGTCGCTTTTAGGCAAAAATAAACCAACGAAAAATAATAACAAACTACTACCGAAGCTCCATTAGACCCAAAACGCAATGTCGGCCTGGGCGCGGGTGGCTCAAGCCTGTATCCGCAGCACTTTGGGAGGGACCCCGAGAGCGGCCCCCGATCACGAGGTCAGGCGATCAAGGACCCATCCTGGTCTAACACGGTGAAACCCCGTCTCTAGCTAAAAAATACAAAACTAGCCGGGCGAAGGGTGGGCGGGCGGCCTGTAGTCCCAGCTAACCGGGAGGCTAGGCAGAAAAAATGGGCGTAAACGCGGAGGGGCGGAGCTTGCAGGAGCGAGATCGGCCCACTGCACTCAGCCTGGGCGACAGAAGCGACAGTCCGTCTCAAAAACGAGAAAAAGCATGTTCCCGGTAAAGCACGGCAACCAGAATGAATCGCCTAGTTTTTTGTTAAAGCTTGTTAAATTGTTAATTTATGCCAAAAAATAGAAAGTTAGGATACATTCTCAATTCTACTCATTCTTTCTTTTTCATTCCTACGCACACGCCAGGCACCTAGCCACTGAGCTGAGGACACACACACCACCTCTCCTCATCCGCCCTGTGGCTGCAAAGGCTGCGATTTCTCTGGTTCCACTTCATAATATTTTCATTATAAACAGTGATTCTCAACAGCTGTTTGAGAAGGGTATTGGAGAAGCCACACTCTGCTAGGAAAGTCCAGGGGGTAGCAATGAGAGACTCCAGTAGGGAAGGCTTTCTGTGTGAAGAGCTTTGGGTACATTACCCAAATTTTATCCTCACAGCGGCTGTGTAACGAAAAACTTATTATTATCCTCTGTTTTACAGATGAACGAAGGCTAAGGTTCAGACGTTTACAGTAATTTACCGCCAGCTAGCATGGCTGGGCAAATGATGGAGGCAAAAATTCCAACCCCGAGTCTCGCTTTAGAAGACCTGCTCTATCCAGGATGCATCCCTACCTTCTGTGGGGCAATAGACCCAGACCCACAAGAGGCATTTGGAAGAATTCACATATCACACACTCTAAGAATTGATAGTTACTCGCTTCCTCCTTTTCTGGCCTGGATCCAGTGACCTTTCAAACCCCAAAGTCCAGAAAACCCTACTGTGTTAACTGGTCTTTTCAGAAACTCAGTCGCAATGTAGAGAAATGATAAGAGTCCCCAGGCCTTGGTCGCTTGCTACAAGTTCCAATTGGCTGGCCAGGGATGTACCACCAAGTGACTGGAAAACATCGTGACCGTTATTTCCTTACTACCAAATACGGCCAATCATCGTGACAGCCAATAAAAAGTGACATTATTCAAACCACGCTACAGAGGACAACTAATAGCTTAATTCGCAAGAGAAAACTCTGAGAAACAGTCTAAGACACACATCTCAAGAATAATTCCACCTACAAGGGACTGAGGTTGTTGGGATATTTATACTCATCCGCCACCAATTCATTGGCTGAGGGAGTCTCCTGGGGGACAGGACAGTTACTTTTCCCAGTGTTTCTGACTGGGCCGTGTGTCTTAAGGCCTCAAGGGGGTGACACTTCGCAAGGGTTCCAGGTTAAGTCCCTCAAGCAGCCACGATGCAAATCCCTGGCAGATGGAAGATGTCTGGAAGACACTGAAATGGTAAGGCAGCCTGAGGGATATGCATTCAGCTGTTTGGGCACAACTAAGCTCCCATAATTTCCAGACGGGAAAATCCAATTGGAGGAAGTTAAACATACCAACTACTCACTAAGCAACTGTCCCGAGGTATTTTGAGGTGCAGGGTTGTGTTGCTAATGAGCTTGAGTTCACAGTCCCAGGCTAAGAAGATAATTGAGCTGAGGACACACACAACCACCCTCTCCTCATTCCCCTGCTGCTGTGGCTATCAGACTTTCTCCTGGCTCCACATCAGTAATATTTCTCACTACAAAGAATGATTCTCAACAGCTGTTTGAGAAAGTATTGGAGAAGCCATATTCCCTTAGAGACTCCAGGGGATACATGAGAATCTAAGGGCAGGGACAAAGTCTATATTTAAAATATACATTTACAACTGCCTCACCCCTCACCATGCCAAGTCCCTTGACACTAGGTAATTGTAAGGAATGGTAATAGGAATATAGGATAAACTAATTCCTGATCAGATGCAGTAAGTCAATATCCTCTGAAACAAACAACTGTTCAGCTAAAGGTGTTGCCTCTTTTCTAAACCTTTACGAAAAGATACAGTGAGGCATCAAAGGAAGTAATTTTAACTGTGCACCAAGGATGGTTTGATTATTTCAGGAAGTTGCAAAAGACCAGAGTTTAGGAGAAGCTGCAAGGAAAGTTGTAAGTGGCTCAGCTTCTGCTGGTTCAACATGAGACTCATCCAACGTCCAGTTAAGTTGGAAGTCAGAGGTTTCCTGTTTTGCTTCAAGGGATTACTACTGTCTGTTCCCTTATCCCCAAATCTCACCTGTACCCTGGCCCTTCCCTGAGCTCATCTGTATTATAAAATGTTTACAGAGTGGTTAAATTGGGAGTGATAATGCCAATCATTTATGCCAAAGTAATCTCAGTTACTTTGTCTCCATAATACTCCAAATCACAGGACCTGAATTATGCCTATGATCTGAACCTCTGTTTTTTCAGGTTATGAAAAAGAGTTAAAGAAAAGGAAAGGTAGTAGATGATTCCTCCAGGTAAGCTGTGCTTCTTTTACTTTTATGTCATGTGATTCTTTGGCTGTTCATGAAAGTTGTTGTTGGTGCTTATAATTTTCCCTCTGAATGCCTAACCATTTTATTATAGCTCACAACACCTCCCCTTCTAGTTGAGGTCTTGGTTGCTGGACGCAGCCTTAGAGAGGTCAGCAACAGTACTGCTTTACCAGATACTGACTTCTCCAATTGGAGCTTCTCCTTTTGCAGCTCCTCTAAAACAATGGCCTCCACATCATTTATGGTGGTGTTAGAAGTACTTACAGGGGTAGGAGTGTGGCCTTCTCATATTTACTATCTAAGGGCTTCAATCCATCTACCCTTTGCCTCTGGGAAAAGAAGAAACTTAAGTCATCTTCCCTTCTCCCCATGCCCCTCACTCTGTACCTCAACTTGATGGAGAGATTTCTCACACTGAGTGGGCATCACTCAGTAGAAGGTGGTGTCCTTTCTCTGCCACTCTCCTTTCTTCCTCCTCCCTCTGCATTGTTGAAGATGCTGTCTGATTCTCAGTTCTCTTCTCTCATGCTTGCTGTGGTACTTTTATCACTTTTGGGATCTGTCACATGAAGAAAGTCTTCTAACTTGGGCTTATGCTTAGGGGGAAAGAGAGGCACAGGTAAGCCTCTAGCCTAGGCCACACGCTCTAGACCACTCAACAAAGAGAGGCACTTATCTTTCAGACACAAGCTCAATGAAGAGCTCCTTTCCTTTGTCATTGCTCCCTGTGCATGTATGGATCATCCTTAGGAACTTTATGGGGAAGACAAAGAAGACTATGTCCCCTGCTTGGGGACATGATTTGACCATTCCCTGAAGTCTCCTGGCCTCCTCCTTTCTTGGCCCTATGTTTTCTGTAAACATTTTCAAGGAGACAGAAAACATTATAAGAATGAAACAATTAATACCTGTTTATCCCCTTCCTAATTCACCAGCTGTTCATCTTTTGCCACATTTGCTTATCTGTATGTGTGGTGTGTGTGCAATGTTTTCGTTTTTCTGCTTTTAATTATTCCAAACCATTTGAAAGTAAGTCATAGATATCAGAGCACTTTATCCCCAAATGGTCCAGAAGACCTCTCCTAAGAATAAGGACATTATACTGTTTTTATATAATGTGTATAACTGCAATACTATTATTACTCCTAAGAAAAGTAACAATAATTCCAGAATATCAGATATCCCCAGTTGTTTCAAGAAAGCCTTTTATAGCTGTTTTCATTGTGCTAAAATACACATAATATAAAATGTACCATTTTAACCATTTTTAAACGTACTGTTCAGTTGCACTAAGTACAGTCACATTGTTGCACAACCATCACCACCATCCACCTCCAGAATTTTTTATCTACCCCACTGAAACTGCATCCAGTAGAATACTAACTCCTCAGCCCTGGCAACCACCATTCTACTTTCTGTCTCTATAAATTTGACAACTCTGGTACTTCATGTTAATAGAATCACAACGTATTTGTGCTTTTGTGACTGACTTATTTCACTTAGCACAATGTCTTCTAGGTTTATCCATGTTGGGACATGTGTTAGAATTTCCTCCCTTTTTAAAGCTGAATGATATCCCATTATGTGTATATGCCACATTTTGTTTATCCAGTCATACATTGATGAACCTGTGATTGCTTCTACTTTTTGGATTGTAAATAATGCTGCTATGAACGGGGGGTACAAATATATGTTCGAGTCCTTGAGTCCACTTCTTTTGGATGTATATCCAGAAGTGGGATTGCTGGATCATATAGTAATTCTATGGTTAATTTTTTGAGGAATAGCCATCCCATTTTTCACAGCAGCTATACCATTTTACACTCCCACTAGCATGCACAAGGGTTCCAATTTCTCCACATCCTTACCAATACTTGTTATTTTTTGTTGCCTTTATTTTATTTTATTTTATTTTATAGATGGGGTCTTGCTATGTTGCTTATGTTGGAGTGCAGTGGCTATTCACAGGCATGATCATAGCGCACAGCAGCCTCTAACTCCTGGTCTCAAGGGATTCTCCCACCTCAGCCTCTTGAGTAGCTGGGATCACTGCACCTGGCACTTTCTTTGTATAACTTAATGCGTTTGATCTCATTGTGGTTTTAATTTGCATTTCCCTCATAATTAGTCTTCTCGTGTGCTTATTGGCCCGTTGTACATCTTCTTTGGAGAAATGTCTATTCAAGTCCTTTCCCCATTTTTTAATCTGTTTTTTTTTTTAATTTTATTTTGTGGGTGTTGAGTTGTAAAGATTCTTTACATATTATGCATATCACTTTGCAAATATTTTCTCCCATTCAGTGGTTTGTCTTTTGTCTGTGTCGATTGTGTCCTTTGATGCACAGAAGTATTTAATCTTGATGTAGTACAATTTATCTATTTTTTCTTTTCTGAGCTTTTGGTGGCAACTAGAAAATTTTAAATTATATGTAGCTGACATTACATTGTTATTGGACAGTTCTGGCCTAGAAGCTTGATTAGATTTAGGTTGATCAATTTTGGCAAGAATACTTCATAGTCTGGACACAGTGGCTTATGCCTATAATACCAGCACTTTCAGCCAGATTGCTTAAGCCCAGGAGTTCGAGACCGGCCTGTGCAACATGGTGAAACCCCATCACTAAAAAAATACATAAAAATTAGCCAGGTGTGGTGGAACACATCTGTAGTCCCAGCTACTAGGGAGGCTGAGGTGAGAGGATCACTTGGGACTGGGAGGTCAAAGCTGCAGTGAGCTATGATTGCATCGCTGTACTCTTAACCGGGTGACAGAGTATGACTCTATCTCAAAAAAAAAAAAAAAAAAAAAAAAAAAAACACTTCATAGTTGATGTTGTGTACTTCATAATATATCACAGCAAGAGGTATATATCTAGTTGTCCTACTGTTAGTGATGCTGAATTTGATCATGTGGTTAACTGTCAGATATCTGGATTATAAAGTACATTTTCTCTTTACAATTTCTAAATAATTTGTGAGATGATACTTTGGCACCAGAAAACCATTTCAGATATTATCAAACCTTGACACTGGTTAGCCCTCTTAGAGAAACGTACAGAACAAAATTAAGGAAAAGAATCAATGAGTCAGATCCTAAAGGCATGACCCTCCAGGAAGGCAGTTCAGATAACTCCTTGCCTTTGTACCCTGGCTTTTTGGTGGCTGCAACAGCCAGAGAACATGTCTTTTTAAGTCAGATATTACCAAGCATTGGCAAAAGGTGGGGAAAGAGAGCCCTCACCCCCTGCAGGTGCAGCCACTCTGAAGGACAGTTGTGCACCTTAAATCCACCAAGGCCACTCCTGGGTATACACCCGGGGACATTCTTCCCAGGGAACACAAGATGTTCCTAACAAGCTTCACTACCACCCTGCTGGAGGCAACCTAGGTGTCCATCTCTAAGGAATGTATAGGTAAAATGTAGTATGTGTATACAATAGGATAATGAATTATATTTTCATTTAGAAACCTGGATTGATCTCAAAAATGGAGTTAAAAGAAAAAAAAGCAAAAACAGAATGGGATTTATAGCGCAATTCCATTTATGTATCAAACACACACATAAAGCTGCCTTGTATATTTTTGTAAGGATGCTTATATATCTAAATAAACATCTGTTGGACGGATTGGAAGAACTATATTAAATGTATTAGAGTGGATGCCTATGGGAGGAGGGCAGTGGGATTAGGAATGATAGATGAAGGGGAAAAAACAATAAACCTTTAAAAAAAAAAAGTTTCACAGAAAGGTTGGTTCTTCTGTGAGTAAATGATAATATTCCATGACCTGAGAAGCAGGATTACCTCAAACATGTACACCTGAATTCCAAAAGATAGAAAAAAGATAAAAATTTGATATAATGCTAGATTTTGTCTGTTTTCATATTCAAAACAAATGAGCTGTTTCCTGCTTTATAGGTTTTCTATTGTTGCCATACAAATTACTATACACTTAATAGCTTAAAACAACATAAATTTATTGTCATATAGTTCTGTAGGTAAGAAGTCTACCACATGTCTTACTGGTAAAAAATCAAAGTGTTGGTAGCACTGCGTCCTTTTCTGAGGGCCGTAGGAGAGTTTCCTTGGCTGTTCCAGCTTCTAGAGATCACCCACATTTCTCAACTCACGGCCCTCCTCCTTTGTCTTCAAAGCCAGCAAGGGCAGCGCTAGTCCTTCTCACATCTCCTTCTCTGACTCTGACCTTCTCTTCTGCCTCCCTCTTTCACTTTTCAGGACGCTTGTGCTTATATGGGGCCCACCTGGATCATCCAGGACACTCTCTCTATCTTAAAATCAGCTGCTTAGCCACCTTAATTTTATCTGCAACCTCCACTCCCCTTTGCTATGTAAGGTAACATATTCACAGGTTCTAGGGATTAGGACATGAACATTTGGTAGTCTGTTATTCTGCCCACCACACCTCAGCATATGTCAAACACTGAAAAACACAAAACCGTATACTCTTTCTCATTGTGAATGAGTTATTCAGCCAAATGACAAAAGATACGTTTATGCTACTATGTGCTAGATCCCAATGGTAAGAGCTGAAGTTATAGTAGTGGTCAGGAGTTGGGGGTTTGGTGATGTTCCCTCCCTTGTGACAAAAATTCCCACTCTGGCATATTTTAGCTAAAGGATACATGAGAAGTATTCTGATTAAGCTGTCTTATTACAGTGTAAATGACTGGCTTCTAGAAGAAATATTTACGTCCTTTTCAAAAGAAGCACCCTAACCCAGGGCCTCTTAAAATTTAATGGGCATACAAATTGCCTGGGAATCTTGTCAAATGGAGTTTTGATCCAGTAGGACTGGCATGAGGCCTGAGTCTGCTTTTTCACAAACTTCCAGATGATGCTAATGCTACCTGTCCAGGGCTGCACTTCTGTTTGAGTTAGAGAGCAAGACCCTAACTCAAACAGACCTCCAATTGTAAGCGATAGTCACTCTGACCCTGCCATCAGTCAATCTTTATGATGGGCTTACCTCCTTCTAAGAGGTGATGGTAGTCAATCAGCTTTGCAAAACACCACACTTTGTCACTGTGACAAAATACCCCCAACAGAGAGGACATCTTGCCTACTGGGAATGCTCTCGGTTTCCCACAAGGATGGTTTCTGACCAAGACCCACATTCATCTCCAGATATGGGTGTGCTATATACAATCCTTGATAGGTTAGTGAGTCTTCGGTTTCCCCGGCCAGGACTCCTAACCTCCGAGACTGATGCCCCCCAGACAGTGTGACCCAGTGGCCCAGTATCTGAATTCATATCTATTGTCAGAAGTGTATGTGATTGGGCAAAATCAGGACCGTATTGGGACAGATTACCTGAGCTATTTGAGGAGTGCCTTACTAGATCAAGTTATAGAGACTGACAAGATTCAACATTATCTCCTTACTAGTATTTTGCAAACTAGTTCCTTCAGGGCTGAGAAATAGATGAGCAGAAGACAGAGCAGAAGCAATAGAATCTCCATAGGTAAGTTGAGCTCTCTTTATAGCGACCTCAAGGGAACTCTGGCCAAAGAAACTACCTTAGTAAAGCTCAAGGATCAATGGGAGAACACATTATCACATTCAGGTGAATTGATAATGTAATTTGTAAGGTAAAAGAATGCAAGTTCCTATATATACCACGTGGCTGTTCCTAATAAATGAGTTTGGGCAGTACCACTTCATACTACACTTTTGAACATTGATGGACTTGGGTGTTCCCTGAGCTGCGATTTCCCCAAATCCTTTTTTGGGCTGCAAAACTTTGATCACTTTGGGGCAACAAAGCAGAACCATACCTGTAGTTCTACACCTTCTACTTACAAGATAACTAGGTGCATCTCATCTCTTCGGCAGAGTGCTGTTACAACATTTCCCCTGAGGATTCCTTGAGGAACCTCCATCTTATGGCATCTATAGGCCTTCTTCCCAAATTATTCTGGGTGGGTAGCTGCTAAAAACCCTCTTGTATGAACAAACACTGTGGGAGCTCCCCGACTCAAGCAGCACAGATCCAAAGTTGGTACCCCTGCAATAGAGCAATGGTGGAAGACATGGATCTCTGCCAGGTGAAGAGGAGACATATTCTGACTATAGCAGGACTTAAAGCTGTCAATTCATCCAGCATCTCAGCTGAATGACCTCCTTGAGAGCTGTTTCCTATTGTAGAACAAATTAAGTTAGGGGTCACTATTTTCTCTCACCCTAAGTACTCATTCAAGTATTAAAGTGTCGAACTTTACATCAGGCCACAGCTTTTAGGACACAGACTCTAATATCCATCATTTTATGGATTTGAAAAAAATGAAGACTAGCTATGAAGGCCCAGGAAACCAGCTCACCCTCCCACCCTTCTGTTTACATCTCACTCCCACCTCTATACTTTTTATCACTTTCATACTTTTTATTTCCTTCTTCCCTTTCGCTTAGCTTGAAATGATGGTGCCTGAATTTCTTGCCTCCACCAAAACTGGATAGATGGCTTTTCTCCCTCTCCTGAAGGGAAGAAAGTTGTGAAAGCCTGCAGATAAGGGAAGTAAATAGATCAAGAGTAAACAGGCAGTTCATGGTAGAGATGATATCCAAACCCAGCTCACAGAGGCCAGTCAGGTGACTTGTATGAAGTCACATATCTAGTTGATGGCAATGCTGGGACCAGAACCCACCTCCAACTTCAAGACTTTTTCCCACTAAACCTTCCTCAACCATAACTAGAACACCCTTCCCCTTATCTGACAGAATGATACCTCATTATGGATTCAAAAATACCTTTGAAGATATTCACCTTGAAAGCTGAAGGTCAAGGTCTGTTTTGGGGAAAAGGGTAAATGGAGCTATCTGGGAATGCTACTGATCAGGCCTGGGTCTTTTGTCTCACAGTCAAATTAGCCTTCCCACCTAATTCCATTTTTAGGGTTTAAGCTTTTTAATTCTTTTCCAACGCAATCCCTGTCTGGCCATGTGTTATTACTATCTTGCTATTTCAAGTTTCTCTCCAGCTGGGTAAATCTTCATTCTGTGTCCTAGCCCTGGGTTTTCTCTTTGATTTCCTCTCATCTGCCCAGGAGGCCAGCCTACCCTCCCAACCCTCTATTCACATCTCATTCAACTCTTCCCACTTCTATACTTTTCACCACTTTCATACTTTCTACTTCCTCCTCCCTTCCACTGCTCTTGGAACCATGACTTCTGACTTTTTTGCCTTCACCAAAACTGGATGACTTTTCTCCCTCTGCTGAGGGAGGTGGGGGACTGGGGGGAAGCCGTGAAAGCCCAAAAATGCCATCTTTCATCTTATTTTCTATTTCTAGCACATATTCTATTTATAATTCTGCCTCCCTCATAGCAGATTGACACAGCACTCTGCTTAGTTCCCAGAATAAATGCAATTCAAGAATGAGAGGCAAGTCCAGGCTCCCAGGATTCTACTGCAGTCAGCCATTTGTTAGGGTTTTTTCTGCTAGCATTTGAGGAGTGTCTCTGTTGGTAGCTGTGCTTCTCTGAACCCATCTTCCACTGTCCTGAAAATGCCTTCCATACAGGATTCTCTTCATGGCAGATTTCCTTTCCTGATCATGTCTGGACCAACCTTATATCAAAGGCAGCTTTTATTCCCCACACATACATTGACTGTGCCATAAAAGATATTTAAATATTTGTTGGATAAACAAATGAATACTGGCATGTTAAATGACAAGTCATAACCTGAGTTTGTGGGAAGCCAATCTGCAATTATAGTTAATCCACAAAGTAAATAATACATGTAAAAATTTACATTTTCAAATTAAAAACCAATTTTATATGACACTCAATATCTCCGATGTCCCATCACCAAATCATTATAAAACCTGAAGGAAAGAGCAACATTTGCAGAGTAACTTCCACCTCAGGAACTGTGCTTTGCTCACATAATTTTATTTATTCTACAACTTGTGAAACAGGTATTATTATCCCCACTTCGTAGGTAACAAAACTGAGACCCATGCAAGTTGAGTAGCTTAGCTTAGGTAACAGAAGAAGTAAGTGGCAAAAAATGAATTAGACCCAAGTTTATCTGACTTCAAAGCTCACTTTGAAACCAAAAGAGGACGTGGGATCTTTGAACACAGCACCTGATGTAGCACATGCTGATGACTTTGGTGCAGACTGTGTTCCCCTTGACTATTTCTTTCCTGCTTAGCACATAGTAGATGCTCAAACAAATAGTTGTTGAATTAAATTATTGACTGTACCATTTAGACTCAAAGTTCCTTAATCTGGTAGTATGCTAACATTCAGGGCTTGATATGGACACTTTAGAAGAAACCCAGCATCAAGCTTTGGAAGGTTATCCTGCGGGGATGCATAGGCCAATGTTCTCTGTCTTGTCTTCATCAGGGAAAACAGACACGGGATGATGACTTGAGTAGGCAAGATGTAGGTAAGAGCTAAGGGAAACATGGTCAAACACTGGATCAAGCCGCTGAGGAAGATAAAATATTTTGCCTGCAGATGCCCGTCACTCTCGGATAAGCCAGGCTTGAGAGGCTGCAGAGGCACCAGGCGCTGCTCTTCTGCATTTGTGGCAACAGTAAGAAGAGTCTCCTAGCAGAAACTGACCTTGTTCTATAGCATCCTCCCCATGGTAATGTGGAGTTGTTAGTTCCCTTCATTGCTCTCTGAGGCGTAGCTTTAATTGTGTCTTTGCTGGTTATGTGAGACAAGAAGGATTTTTCACCTTACGTACATAAGCATAGGTAACAAATTAGGGATGGACTCCTTCTCCTCCCATCCTCCACCCTCAAGTTAGGGTCCCTTGGTTTCTGCTCCTTCTTGGCAGTATACTTAATTTAACTCTCACTTATAATGAACATGGCATATTCATTTTCTGTTCTTTCATTTATTGCCTTCTAATTATGCTCAGCTCAATCCATTTCACTGCAAAGACAAGTCTCCTTCTTTTTTTTCTTTTTTCTTTGAGAACAGAGCCCACCGGTCGCCCAGGCCCCAAGAGGATAGCTGGGAAAACCCACTGCCAGCCTCGAATACAAATAGGAACCTGCAGAAACTGCTGCTTCATGAGTGGGCACAGGGAAGAGGAGATGAAAGAGGACAACAACCTCCAAAGGTCTGAGGTTCAGGCATGGAGGCATCACGGTTCCTCTTGCTCTCTTCCAAGGAGTGCAAACAGGAGCAATTTTATCCAAAGGAAAATGATAACATTGCCTTCTAGGGGATGTTATGTGGTGCTGGAAAGCTACCATCCCCCAAAAAAGCTGTTCCTCACCCATACAGGAGCTTCCATGGCTGAGGGACAGCTAATAGCACTGTTGACATAATTATCTATTACCTTCCTCAATTTTTTAGGCATGTTTCTCCATACTTCAGATCATATTGTATAAACATTTTGCAACCTGCCTTTTCCAGTTAACATTATAGCTTGTAAGCATTTGAGGGGAGGATATTATAAAATCCAGCCATTTTACAGTTGAGGGAGACATCAGGCAGAAATAGCAGCAATGACAGGCACTCCTGGGCTGGCTCCCGGGAGGTCAAATAGTCTTATCCCACCCATGGTATGGTGCACCCATTTATACAACCTCATGAAGCAGTTGGTAGTGGTTGGTTCCTGGAGGTAGGATCAAGGGAGTTGTTGTTTTTTAAAAAAATCTCTTATCTCAACTTCTTGTATTTTTCAAAATCGCAACTTCTTATATTTTTCAAAATTTCATAATAAACCAGTATCAATTTTATAGTCAAAAAAATATTTTAAAGATGTTTCCTTCCTGCTGCCAAGAAAGCAGCAAGGCATTAGAATCTGATTCAAGGCAGAAGAGCTACGCAGGCTCACCTCACCATGCTTGAGGCTCCCCATCTGTGGAATGGGGACAGTCACCCTGGACCTCCCAGAGTAGAGACTGTAACACTGTCACATATAGAGAAGGTGATGTCACTCTAGGACAAGGTGAAGAGATGAGCAGCCCACATCTGGGAGGTGGCCAAGCTTTGTGGCCCACAGCTGCCACCCCTCCAAAGCCCCCCAAAGCCTCTCAGAGGAAGAACAGGAATTTGTCTTATTTATGATTACAACCTCCCAACTCAGCCATCATTCAGAACAGATTGGAACCTTGGTACCTTTAGACCCTGAGAAAGGAGTTAAGCTACATTCTTTTCCCATTGCTCGCGAACAGGTCCAACTCATTCATTAGGCACAGGAGACACGGTAGCTAGGGACCAAGACACTGTTAGGGGTACACAAAATGTTTTAACATATTATATTCATGTATTTGCCATTAATCCAAAACAGTCATAAAATATGATTTTTCATTTTCTTAATGGAGGAAAAGGTCCAAGAAGGCAAAAGTGCTTCCTGCCCACAGAGTCACAACATGACCCTTGTCACTTAGTCTATATTTCAGCTTCATTTTTTCCAAGCCTTTCCATGAAATTATCAAGGTGGATTATGAACCAAAATGTCTACTATTCCTCTCTAATCATCTTCTTCATCATTCTGGTAAAAAGGAAACAGACTCTGGGTGTAGATTTTTGGCATGAAAATAACCAGAGCCCTGAGGTTAAACGGAGACCCTCACAGCAGAATTAGGCAGATGGAAACATATTTGGCAGAGAGCAGAAGAAAACGCTTTATAAATTGCTCCCACAAAAACCATTACAACACTGATGGATAAGACGCAATAACTCTAGAAAATGATCTGGCATTGTCCCTTTTTCCTAGGAATAATTGTCCCTCATTCCTTAGGATAACATTTCTGTGAAATGTGAACATCTTTTTCATAATTTCATAACTCTCGTCCTTTTAAAATTAGAGTTATAAATAAATAAGCACAATTTGCAAACCATTTGATTACATCCCTATACTTTACCAGGATTCCCTAAGGAGGCACTTACACCACTTTTTACGTCATTAAATGTTTAAATAAAAACTCACTGAAGTGAATCGTGGGACAGAAAGGCATTTATGAAGCACATGTTTGGGCACGATGCAGCAGCAGGCTTTAGACGTAGGGAGCACACAGAATATTTGCTCCCTGCAGACCAGGCATAGCATAACGCGGCAAGGGGCTTTGAAGGGAGGGAATACAGGTTTCAAGGAAGGAAGCCAGTAGAGAAATCCCCAGTTTTACTTAGAGTCCCTTATCCAGCATTTTATTATAATTTTCACTGGTAAACATTGACTGAGCACAACACTATGTGAAGAGAGTGGGAATGTTGTATTAAATAGCCCTGACCCACAGGAGTTTGCAACATGGTTAGAAACCATGAAAATACTAGATGTAAGTGGATCACAGCAATATCAAGGCATACATGCTGAATGACAGAGGAGTGGTCCCAACCGTAAGTTTTGTATGAGAGCCAAGAGAAGAGAAAATCCTCAAGTGACTGAGCATCACTGAGGATCCAGCAGGAAGTAGATGGCATACTCGAGAGAGTTTAAGGAAATATTTACTGAAGAATGGGCAGAGCTGAGTGAATCAATCACAGTGGTGAACTTAGGGACTAGCAATTGTGGAAGCCGTAACCACCCCTAGACCTGAAAGGGCAAGGCAGGAAATGATGTTATTGGAGCCAATGAGAACTGGTTCCATGGAAGATGGGGTGCCAAACAGTAGCTGAGGCTATGGATGCAAGGCAAGAAGCTCAGTTTGGGAGCTGGGAAATAAGTACCCAATGTCTGATCACCTGCTGATACCTCCAATAGGCCAAATCCAACCGGCTACTAGACAGCAAGGAAGCCCATGAGATACAATTCTGGTGCAGGCACTAGGTTAGAGAAGACTACAGAATGGACCCTAGCAGGACAAATGGAGGCTAGCCCAGCACACAGGCTGGAGAGCTTGCTACGGGCCTTAAGAGAAAGCAAAGACATATTGGCATAGAAAAGGAAGGGGGAGATCATCTTAAGCAGAAGTAGACATGTGCATATAGGAAATGGGAAATAATTTTTTTCCAGTGAGGAGGCAGTATGTGCACAGTACGTTTTCTTAAGAAGAGTAAGGCTGTAACATTCAGGAAGTTTGGAGGAATTGACATAGGTCAGAGTTTCTTTATCCCAGCACAACTGACATTTGGGGTAGGATAATTATTTGTTTGGGGGACTGTCCTCTCCTTTGTAGGATGTTTAGCAGCAGCCCTGACCCCTACCCTCTGTATGCTAATAGCAGCCCACTCCCAGTTGTGATAACCAAAAATGTTATCACACATTGCCAAATATACCCTAGAGATGCAAAACTACCCCTAAGTTGAGAACCACTGGGACAGGAAACAGAGGACCCCATGATCAGAAAATTGTAGAAACACAGTGTGAATGTAAGATGTTAGCATCTTACATTCTAGAGGTGGCAGGTATGGGCTTAGATCAGTGTGGAGCAGTGAGACTGGCAAGAAATGGACAAAGGCACGGGACCTGTAGGTGAGAAGGCCCTCACCTTCTATGGGATATGTGAGGAAAGGCAGAGGGGAGTGGCTAAGGGTGATTCTTAGGTTTGTAGTGGGATAAGAGGGAGGAGGATGTCTCCACTGACAACACTACGAATGTCTGAGGCTGGCCCTGGGGAAGATGGTGTGCCCCTTGTGAACTTGTTTGAATGAAGTCCAGGACATTTGGACAAGGGACTGAGTTGAGCAGGGAGGTTGAGACTTTAAGTGTAGATCTGAGTCATCCACGCAGACAGCTCGCTGGAAAACTTCTATCCATAGTAGGATAGGAGTTTTCATGAAGGGAAGATAGAGAGAAATCCAAAGACTGAGGAGGTTTTCTTTTCTTTTCTCTTTTTTTTTTTTTTTTTTTATGGTGATGGTGGGGAGCAAGGGAGTGTTGCGCATATTTAGAAGATGAATAATGTGGGATAGAAATAGAAGGCTCTGGAGGCAGGAAAACCAGGCAGTTTTCTGAGGGGTGAGAGTGGGCTGAAGTTCAGCTCCTACCCTACTTTTCAGGCCATATGCCCAAGGGGCTATGTCTGCCCCTGAGCGACCACCTTTTTCTAATGTATGCGAAGGTGCCACACAGCGTAGGAGGGAGTCCTAAGGAGAATCAGAGCAGCCACAGAAGACACAGGTGTCAGGAAGGAAGGAACTGTGTCCAGACAACTCACCCCACTTCCCAGTGGTAAATATTCTCCTTTTTTTACCCCCAATTACTCAGGTCCTTAAAGAAGTAGACTTTGATTAGGTAGACATTTTCATTTATGTGAAATTTTGTGGTTTGTTCTTCATAACTGAGTGGTTATAGGAGGTGTTGCCCTTCTAGGTTCTGGAAAAAGACTACACACAGAGGTAGCAGGAAGAGGAGGGGATCCAGAACCACAATGAGTACCTGTACTTGTCATCCCAATGGTTTCAACTCTGAAGAGAGATGACGGACCTTCCCCATCATTTTCTTTCACAAAGAGGCATATTGTGGTAGGCAGGATTCTAAGATGGCCTCCAACACTTCTACCCCCTGGTGTACATGCCCTGTATAATCTCATCATCCCTGTAAGTGTGGGTGAGGTTCATGAATATGAGAAGATATCATTCCTGTGATGAATATTATGTGGCAAAAGAGAACTTTCAGATGTAATTAAGGTCCCTAATCAGTTGACTTTGAGTTAGTCAAAAGGGAGATTATCCTGGGTGGATCTGACCTAATCAGGTGAGCCTTAACAAACAGACAAAAGAAACACAACAGATGCCTCTGCTGGCCTGGAAGAAAGCAAACATCAGTGTTGTAAACTGACATTCCAGGGCCATGGAACTACGACGTAAAAGTGGCTTCTAGGAGTTGAGAGCAATCCCTGGCCAAAAGCCAGCAAGAAAACAGGGACTTCAGTCCTACATCTGCAAGGAACTGAATTTTGCCAACAACCAATGAATATGGAAGAGGATACTAAGCCTCTTTTGAGAGCACAGCCCTAGCCAACACTTGAATTTTAGCCTGGCAAGACCCTTAGTGGAGGACCAAGCTAATCTACCCAGACTCCTGCCCTATGGAAACAGATCATAAATCAGTGTTGTTTTAAGCTGCTAAGTATGTGGTAATTTGCAATGCAGCAAAAGAAAACAAATGTATATGTGAAAGGAGTTTATGTACACAGGGTAGATTAGCTCCACAGGGAGTCTAACAACCACACCCCACAGCTAAATCCGAGAATTGTGCTGAACCTGAGCCAAGGTCCCGAGTATGGTGTACCCATCATGACTGCTCAGCCCCAGCCTCACCATGATCCAAGCAGCAGGTGGGATAGGGTCACTCTCGGTTTCCTCCTACGAAATGGCACACTTACAATCTGGGGAAAGTGAGCCAAAATATAAGCCACACAGGATAGGGATAACTGACTTTCTGAGCTCACAGCTAGTATGAGACAGTTGATATTTGTTATAAGGCTGAGATAGTAGAGAAGGCAGTCAGGATTCCACTCTCTGGTGCCAGACCTGTAGTTACTTGGCCACATAGAACTTTAGTCCCTAAGATACTGAACATGCAAAGCTGAAGGACGCTGAAGTATCATTTTTCAGAAGGGCCTCTTAGAAGAAGAAAGGAAGGGGAAGCAAGGTGGAAGGAGAGAAAAAAAGGAGAATTTAATTCAGTAAACAAATATTGATGGTGCCTATTATGTGCACAGCTCTGTTCTAGGCTCCCGAAATATAGCAGTGACTAAAACAAACAGAATCCCATGCACTCCAGTGAAAAAATAGAGAAATCAATAAAACAAAAATTTAAAAATACATAGCATGTACTGACTATAAAGCAAGGGAGGAGTTGGAAGGGATATTGGTGCTCAACTTAAAAGAGTCAGACAAGACTCCCTTAGAAGGTCACATTTGGATACAAAACCGAAGGTGTTAAGGAGTGAACCATGTGGATACCTGAGGAAATCATGTTCCAGGCAGACGAAATGCAAGTGCACAAGTCTTGAGGCAGGAGAGGGTCTGGCCTTTCTGAGGGATAATAAGATGGCCAGCGTGGCTGGAGGGAAGTGAGGAAGGAGAAAAGAGAAAATGATGGGTTCAGAGAGTTTAAGGGCCTGTGGGTTACTTCGACTTTTACTTGCACAAGGTGGGAGCCACTGAGGGTTCTAAACAGAGGAATGACATGATCAGTCTTAGGTTTTCAGTAATTTGATCAGGCAGCTGTGATGAGAACAGACCACGGGAAGGGAAGGGCGGAAACAGGGAGATGGGTTAGGAAGCCATTGCAGTGGTCCGGGTAAGAGATGAGGTTTGCTTGGACCAACGTGATGGAAGTGGAGAGAACTGCTCCAATTCTGAATGACTTGCAGATACAGCCAATAGCACTTGCTCTGATTGGATTTAAGGTGTGAGAGAAAAAGCAGCCAAGGATAATACCAAGGTTTTTAGCCTGAGGAACTGGAATTTACAGTTGCCATTTGCTGCTATGGGGAAGCTTAGAGGAGCTGGTTTGGAGAGGAATCTTGGAGTGCAGTTGGGGTGTGTTAAATCTGAGAAGCCTATTAGACATCCAGTGGTGCAGAGTAGATAGTTGGATGTTCTAATGTGGTGTTTAGGGAAGGATTAGGGCTGAAGACATAAATGTAATATCCAAAACATGAAACTGGATGAGATCAAAAGGAGAGTGCAAGTAGATAGAGAAGTTCAAGTGTAAATCCTGGGGCACTCCAAGATTAAAGTGTCAGGGAGAGGAGGAAGAACAAGCAAAAGAGACTGAGAAAGAACAGCCAATGAGGAAGTAGAAAAACCAAGAGTGTGATGTCCGGAATCCAAGGAAAGAAAGTGTTTCAAGCATGTGAAAGTGATCAACAGGGTCAAATGCTGCTGATAGGTTGAGCCGAGGCTGACAGATGATGTTGGATTTAACAGCATGTCATTGGGGACCTTGACACAAGTCACTTCAGTGGAGTGATGGGGATGAAAGCCTGGTTCAAGTAGATTCAAAAGAAATTTAGAAGAGAAAAATTAGAGGTGACAGGTATGGGCAACTCTTTTAAAGAACTTGGCAATAAAGGGAAGCAGAGAAAAGGGTCAAAGCTGAAGAGGAAAATGATGGGAGAAGCATGTTTTTATGTTGACGGGAATTATCTAGTAGAAAAGGGAAATGATGAGAAAGGATGTAGTCAATATTCATTTGTACAAGAAAATAGCAGAAAACAATGTAACCTACTTGATAAAAGATTTTATGTAACAAAATATTTTATTGTAATATTTAAGACAGATTTTTTTACTGAAACATAATAAACACCCATGAACCCACCATCCACCCCAAGAGCTAGACCACTACCAGTAACATCTGTGTGCTCCTCCCTCTCTAATCTTACCTCTGTTTTAGAAGAAAGCAACTTTCCTGAATTGTGTTATTATCATTTCCCTGTAAAATTATATTCTCCTGACTGTATCCTGTTATATTTATTGGCCAGCAGATCAAGGATAATCTAACCTATGCTCTCAACCTGGCCTCCTACAGACAGACATCAAATCACCTCAGTCAGACAGTGCCATGAAATTCCTCCCTTGTGTTTAACCTGCTACACTAAAATTCTATTCTATTTCATCTTCTCTCCAGCTGCTACTGCTTTGTCTGAAAAACCCCTTCTTCTGCACAAAGATCATATTATTCATTCCTGTCAGCATTATTTACTCTGCATAAAATCAGGAAGAGATTGGCACACCTTTGTCCCATGTGCATATACAGAACAGATCCCAGTGGCCAGAGCATTCTTGTTATCCTGGAAGATGCACCTGTAGCCCTCAAGCCTCCAGCCTCTCCCTCCCAACCTAAGGCACACCCTGTTGGTCAGGTGCCTATACCAACACCTGGCAGCCCCTCCACAGAGGCCTCAGAAAGGCAGGTGATAGCCAGTGACTGGGTTTCTTTCATCCCCAGATCTTGTCCTATGGGCAGTGGCCATTCCCAGACCATCCAGGATTCTTCAGATGTCCAAGTACCTGTAGAATTTTGACAAATGCCAGCAGAGTGGCCTCTTTACAAATGGATGACAGCAGGCTGTGAAAAGCTTTCTGCATGCATAACCCAAAAATCTAGTCCCCCCACTTGTTCACTGATGCTTAAAATTGCTTTGAGAGACAAAGGCTTTCATCTCACAACCAGAGAAAGCTTTGAAGGCCCTGGGTGAACTAATCTATTTAGACTAATACACACTGTAGTATAAATGGACTGAAGGATTAGATGATGCAATGGGCAGTTTTAAAATAGGTGTGAAGTGACACGGGGTGTAGCAGAGAAAGATGGGGCTTTTCTTGCCTCCTTGGGTGCTTAAAAAGTACAGTCTTGAGGCCAGGTGCGGTGGCTCAAACCTGTAATCACAATACTTTGGGAGACCAACCTGGGTGGATCACTTGAGCCCAGGGGTTCAAGACCAGCCTGGGCAACATGGCAAAACCTCGTTTATAAAAATGTAAAAATTAGCCTGGCATCGTGGCAAGCACTGTAGTCTCAGCTACTTGGGAGGCTGAGGTGGGAGGATTACTTAGACCTAGGAGATTGAGGCTGCAGTGAGCCATGATCACCCCATTGCACTCCAGCCTGGGCAACAGAGCAAGATCCTGTCTCAAAACACACACACACACACACACACACACATACACACATACACACACACACAGTCTTAAAATCAGAAGACCTGGAGTCAAGCTGGGCGCTGGGCCCTACTGCCAGCTGTTTGATCACAAGCAAAATTACTCGAAGCCTTGAGCCTGTTTTTTATTTCCAAAGCGAAGGTAGTACCCACCTTCAGAGTTTACTGTGAGACCTTGATGTCATCATGTTTGTAAAAGTGCCCTGGCACAGTGACCACATTCTACCCAGTAAGCATTGTCTATCTTTCCCTGTGGTCCCCAGGCATCTCAGGCTCTGTTCCTATCCACTCCATCCCCCTTTCTTAGCATCATAAGGTCAAGAGTGAGGTATCTGGGACCATGCAACCCAGGTTCAAATCCTGACTCTATCACTTGCTGACATCTTGGACAAGTTTAACCTCTCTGGGCTGTTCTCTCATCTGTAAAAATGGGGATAACAATAGTACTTGCCTCATGGGGTGACAGTAAGGATGAAATGAGTACGTGTGTAATGCACTTAGAACAATTCCTGGCACCAAAAAACGCACTGTAAGAAGTGTTGTTACTATGATTCCCCAGGACTTCTCACCTGTCCACTTTCCACAAGCCGAAAGATCGAGTTCCACTTCCGCTCTCTCCCCTACAAAAGCGCACGGTCGATGGCTACACATTCCGTCCCATCCCCAAAGCCCCCAGCCCGGGTTTCCTAAGGCCCCCAGCCCTGTCCTTAACCCTCCAGGCCATCTGGTCCTTCCACCAACAGCAAAGCCAAAAGCAGCTTTCAGCTTCCCCCAGCAGCGCCCTAGCGGGACCCTGGGAACCCGCCGCTGCAGGAGGGGCAGGGCGGCTCTGTGACGTCGCACCCGGCCCTACCCCGGGTGACCTGGCAGCGGAGCCCGCGCAGGGTTTGCCAGGCGAAGGCGGAGCGCTAACGTCTAACGCTAACGGCAGTCGTGCCCCACCGCTGCTGTCACCCCTGGCCGCTGCTGCCCTCCCGGCCGAGGTTCTACTGCTCTTCTTGAGAAGAAGGGTGTGAGGCACTGGGTCTCTCCCCACACCTCTCGCCTGAGGCCAGACAGCCGGTTTGGGAGCGAGCCTGAGGTAGCCTGAGGTAGCCACCCCGAGGGGAAGTGGAGGGAGGGCAGGTCTCTGAGCGCCTCGAGGGCTGCACTGGTCTGAGCAAGGAGCCTTGCAGGACGCCCCCTGGCTTCTGAGCCTCTTCTTGTTCACAGAGCAAGGGGAAGGCAAGATCTTCAAGAGAACGTGACTGTTGGGGATTATGGCTTTCTGGCCAATTTGTGTTCGTATTTTGTACCCAGAATACTATTATACGGTTTCTTACCCGGAGGACAGTGATAGGCAGACTCAAGAGTCTGGAATCAGAGCCCTCCACGGAGGAGCCACACCTCTGCTTTTTCATCAGCAACAGGGATATAAAAATAACTTTGGGAGAATTGTCAGGTGGACCAATGGGCATACGTAGCACTTCACAGACTATCACGCTTTCTTTTATACCTAGCACCTCACGGACTGCTATCATGCGTTCATTTTCACTAGTATCGATTGAACACTAAGTTCTAGGCACTGGGCTAGGCACTGGGATGGTGTGGTGAGCAAAACCTGACCAGTCCTGCCGTGGAGTTTACTGGGAGAGGCACACGTTACTCAAAGAATCACAGCAACGATAGGTAAGTGATGCTCTCAAAGGGTACGTGCAATGGAACTGACAGGGTGGTCAGGGAAGGTTGAGCAGACCTCCAAAGGAAGAATTAACCTGTTAAGAGGCGGAGAATGCATTCCAAACAAGAGTAACCACATCCCAAACCCACCACCTCCAATTCCAAACCCAAACAGGGATGTGCAGTTGCCTGTGCTTGGTTCCAAGTGACACTCATAGAAACCCTCTGAGATTCTGACCTGGAGCCTTTCATTCATGTAACTGGAGACTTTCATTTATGAAACGGAAGCCCTGTTTAGCCCATACCAATAAAACCAAGTGAGAGATCCCTGAAACAAGACTATAGTCTATTTTAAGACCTACATTCTTCAGCACTTGGTAGGTTATATGTTGGCCTGCTATTTCACATTGAGAGGCATGTAGGTTTCACTTAAGAGGAAATGTATTGAATTGGAAGAGTTGGGGGTATGGATGAGCTCTGGAATGTATAATTGAAGAAGGCCTACGATATCAAGAGATTTAAATATGGAAAAGAACTTTACAAAATGTTAGAATTGAGAAATGTTAAGATAGAATGGACCTTTCTCCCACTTCTTTGATGTGAACAAATGGCCCTTATTGCCCAAAGACAGAAAAGCTGGGCTTTGGTGCCTCTTCAACTCAGAGAGTCTATGATTTCAACTCTTTGTGATTCAGAAGTGCATGGAACTCCTGAAAGTAAATGGGAACATGGGGGGATAATTTGACCTGACCCTCCTTCAGTGTTTTCCATTTCTACAAGGGTACCACCACTGTGCACCCAGTGATCCAAGCTTGAAAACTGATAGTGACTCTAGACTTTTCTGTCCTTCACCTCCTCCTCCTTCTCCACCTTCTTTTCCACCTCCTCTTTCTCTTCCTCCTCCTCCTTCAGTAGTTACCAAATCCTGTATATCCTATCTCCTAAATACCTGTCTCTTTTATCCCTCCCTATTGCAATGACTTCAAGGCAGTGAAGCTCCTGAGAGTTGTCAAAAGTGCTGCCATATTCTCCTAACCAGGCTCCCTGCCTGAAGCTTCACCATCCTCTCTTCAGCTCATCCACACAACTGTTAGTCAATGTGTGTTTCAGAGTCCAACAAAGAGAAATCAATCATATAGTAATTTTTTGAGCATATAATAATTTTAACAAGAGAAGTTCAATATAAAGAATTGTTAATGATGGGATTGGAGTAATGAAGGATTGGCTAATATGTCAGGAGAGATCTAAAATATACAGGAATCACAGATATAAGGGGCAATCGCTACCCCCAAGATAGATCACTCAAGGAAGAAACCTTTCCCAGAGCTTGGTGCAGAGGGGATGGCCACAGCTGGCTGGAGAGCAGAGAAATTTGCTGAGGTACCAGGCAGGCAAAATTTACTCTCTGAAACACCAGAGAAGTCATTCACTAAAAGGTAACTCACTGACAGCACTCTGCTATAGAGCTTCCCAAGAGAGGTGCCAGGGGACACTGCTAGCCATGGGGCACTGATGGCCACTGTGTACTCCAGCAGTTGGGCACTCAAGAGATCACACACTGCATGAACCAGATGCTGGAAAAGCTGTCTGCTACAGGATCCCAGCATAGGAGAAACTACAAGTTCCTGGAGCCTAGCAAGAAGAGCATACCTAAATTCCTGAGAGAAACCTCTTCCTCATCCAGTCCTTCCAGTGCTCTGTCCTAACAAAGCTACTCCTTATGACAACCGGCAAGGGAAAAAATGTTAAAGGACCTAGTTTAATTTTTGTGGAGGAGGCAATACAAGGTGAATTTGGAGCTGAGAAGCAAAAATTGGTAACTGGCACCTCAAGCTAAACTGATTGTGTGACTCTTATGCTTAAATTTTCTAGTGGCTCCCCACTGCCTTCAAGAAAAAATTCAAAAGCCCAAACCTTGAGCTATATTTCCAGCCTTAGGCCCAACCACTCCTGCTTTGTCCACTTTAGAGCTCCATAATTACAGTTCCCTGAACTCATCATGTTTCTGACAACCCCACATCTTTGCCTAAGTCCTTCTAGCTACGTGAAATTCTCTCCTTACTCTCATAAGTACACATATGCTTACTGAATACCTACCCTGTATCCGGTACTCTTCTGGGGGCTCGCAATACAGCAATGAACAAACCAGGTTTTTCCAAGTCTCAGTTCAGATATCACCACTCTTAGAAAAGTACTTTCTGACCTCCTTCTAATACCTCCAGATATTAGATGCCTCATCCAAGAGTTTTTCTTCTGTTCTTCTGTATCTAGTACAGGTTCTTGATGCTTATTATACCTTATTTGAGTCACTGATTTTCCTGTCACTCTCTTCCATGAGACTGTGAGCTCCATGAAGCAGAGTGTGTGACTTATTTATTTATGTATCCCAGTATTCAGCACAATTCCAGTGACACACATAAGTTTTGTTGGATTAATGATTTCCTAAGGATCACATAATTAGTCATAAATAGACCCAGGGCCAAAATCCTGGACTCCTGCCTCACAGTCAAGAGTGCTTCTTCACTATAGCTTCATCTGCCCTCTGGATGTTATGCCACAACTAGCTATGAAGGATAGCAGCCCTATGTTTTGTTTTGGAAAAGGCCAGTGCAATGTCAAATATCATCAGGAATGGTAATGGAAACTGAAGAGAAACATAACCCTAATCTTATATTGGAAACTATAGTGCATTCACCCCTCAGAGCCCTTGTTTGTATGTTTTCAATCTCTGACTCACATAAATGCTATAATGAAATCAGAAGTAGGAAGGACAACCAGCCTGACCAACATGGTGAAAACCCGTCTCTACTAAAAATACAAAAATTAGCCAGGTATGACAGCACGCATCTGTAGTCCCAGTTATTCAGGAGGCTGAGGCAAGAGAATTGCTTGAACCCAAGATGTGGAAGTTGCAGTGAGCCAAGCTTATGCCACTGCATTCCAGACTGGGCAACAGAGCGAGACTCCATCTTAAAAAAAAAAAAAAGTAGGAAGGACAAGTAAAAGATGAAAATGGTGTGGGGTATTATGACACTTACTCTTAATAAGACTTTCATACACTTATATTAGACAGGGCTAAGGGGACCCAAGTGTGTATACCAGATCCCCAAATCAGGGAACCATGTTGTACAACTTTACATAACATAGTTTACATGCCACTGTGTAAATGGGCCATGTGTTCCTAGAATGGATGATGATGTGAATGAACATGGGGGAAATCTTTGAAATATGAGCATGGCTTAGATAAACCAAAAGGGGTACCTATTCATTTGTTAAATAATAAACATGTAGAACTCATGCTTTCAAGAGGTAATACTAGCATGATATATAAGCAAGTTTGGGAAATTTGCTAATAAAGCCAAAAACTACTACTCAAAAAAAGGACAAGGTCAAGTAGAACTGCTCTTAACAATATTGCTGTTGGCATCCAAATGCTGTGTTGACTTGGCCATGGATTTGTCTCAGGATGGAAAAAAAATCCAGGCTTCTGTGAAACACAGTTGAAGAAGCAAAGTTAATACAAATAAACAAATTGTGGAGATCTTGAAAGTCAAACGGCATAATTTTTATAAGAAAAGAAATGAAGATCCATTAAATGTTTTTCAGAGTGATGTAAAAACATGAGTGGTTAAGAAATTTTACTGGAGGACAAGATGGCCAACTAGACGCAGACAAGTGGAACAGCTCCCACAGAGGAACTGAGACAACTGGAGTGCTTTTAACATGTCTTCAGAGGGAAGGCACAGACAGTGGACTGAGGGAAGGCACAGAAGCTTGGCTGAAGGGGGAGAAAGCTGGGAAACCCATATGGGCTGCCATACCCTGAAGCTCATTTTTGAACCACAACAGCTTTGGGGGAACAAGTGAGTTGAACTGGCGAGGAGCAACCTGCTCTCACCAGGGGCCACTGGAACCCTGGAAGGAGGGAACCCATCAGTCAACACAGAAACGTAAGGTGGCAGGGAGAGCTGCTTAGAGAAGTAGGGCAGCAAGCCAGATGATGTGGAGCCCAGAGAGTTTGGTGTGAGAGTGTTTGTAGTGCAGCATGGCCAGGGATGGCCATCCCACCAGGCTCAACTTGCTCCAATAAGAGACTTTAGCTGTAGGGGAACTGTTGGACCTCATCTCTGCAGGGAGGTCTTGTTCGTCAGATACGGCTGGTCTGATCTGAGCACCCGTTGGTCTGCTGGCCTCTTCCAGGCCCCAGCCTGGCCATGCCTGCTTACTGGGCAGTCTCAGGTGCCTTGGGGGTCCACACCATAGATTCTGCACTGGCAAACCATGCCTGATCAGTGGAGAGCTCCAGCAAGGTGGCCCCTATGGCTGCATACTGCAGCCAGTACTTTCCTTCCCCATACTACAGCTTCCCTGAGCCCACAGCAAGTAGCCACATCACTTTGCTGGCCCATGTCTGCAAAGGCAGGTTTTGCTTTACTTGTCCCACCAGCACACAAGAGTGTAGTCCACCCCTGCTGACCCTCACTGACTGCCACTACAGACAGAGCCTTGGTGGGTACAGAACCAGCAAGCCCCACCCCTGCCAACACCTGCCCTTGTGCTAACACTATGCAGAGAATAGCAGATCCTCCTCCACCCTGAGCAACCACTCCTGCTTGCAGGGTACAGAGAAGTCACCTGGACTTGCACCGGCCAGCACCCCACCCCCATCCAACACCACCTCCAGTGCAACAGCACACACGGTCTCCATCAGGGACCCCTGCTCCCTGCAACAGCTGCCTTGCCTCTGCAACTGTGTGGTGATTTCAGGAACTTCTGTATGTCCCTGAGGACTTTGGAAACCATTTTTGTAATAATATTAAGATATTAATAAAAGTTATTAATATTTAATTTTACATTACCTTTTATGATGGAAAATAAATAATATACATAAAGTACTTAAGGAGACTATAGGCCTTTTTGACCACAACAAATCAGTTTTCAAAGAAAATATGGCTGTCCTTAAGAATATTTTTAAATAAATCACATAAAGTTTTTGAAAAGCATTTGGTAAGTAAAGGGAAAATTTTGGAAACATTATTTAATAATTACAATTTTAGATTTTCACAAAGCATAAATATTACTTATTTCAAGTATAATTTAAATATTTTGAATTCTTTTTTTTTTTT
>NW_016816842.1:1735954-1762642 GCF_001698545.2 Rhinopithecus bieti
AATCACATAAAGTTTTTGAAAAGCATTTGGTAAGTAAAGGGAAAATTTTGGAAACATTAATAATTACAATTTTAGATTTTCACAAAGCATAAATATTACTTATTTCAAGTATAATTTAAATATTTTGAATTCTTTTTTTTTTTGTTTGTTTTGTTTTGTTTGTTTGCTTTTGAGACAGGGTCTTACTCTGCCAGCCTGGCTAGAGTACAGTGGTGTGATCCTGGCTCATTGCAACCTCATCCTCCCAACTCAGCCTCCTGAGTAGCTGAGACTATAGGGATGTGCCACCATGCCTGGCTAATTTTTGTATTTTTAGTAGATACAGGGTTTCACCATGTTGCCCAGGCTGGTCTTGAACTCCTGGGCTCAAGTGATCTGCCCGCCTCAGCCTCCCAAACTGTTGGGTTTACCAGCGTGAGCCACTGCACCCAGCCAAAAAATATTTTTATGAGACTTTACTGAAGGCCTAGAGTCTCCTTTACTAAATCAATTAAACTATTTTCTATTATTATTTATGTTTAGAGGCAAATGTTTATTTTTTTGTAAACAAACAAGTCATTATAAAAGTGCATTAAGTATCAGATTTTGGATATTTGTTTAACATCAAAAGCCAAGAATAAATAAGTCACAAACAAATCAAGTCACAATGGGAAAAAAAGTGAACAAAATCTTTTGTTTTCTTGGGGACAAATGATGATGATGGTGGTGATGGTGATGATGATGAAGAAAAATCATATAACTTCTTTGTTAGGAGAAAATAATGTGAAAAAGAGAAAATTAAATCAAAAGTAGAGCTAAGTATTTGCAACACATATGCATAAAGATTATCATTGTCACTGATAATAAATGCATTGCAATTAAAGTAATAATCTGACGTACAGGGATTGTTTTAACAAGATGGTTGAAAGGAAAAGCCCTATAAAGGCGTCTCTGGCAGCAGGTGTTATACATAAAACCTTCGGCACAGAAACAATAGGTACTGAAATCTGGAAGTTTACTGACTGTGCCAAACAGTATCCAAATATAATTTCAACTGTTGTAAGTTTGTGAACGGTTGTAAATTTTGTATTACTATAAAAAGTTTACAACCATCAATCTTTCATGGCACACCTGTAGCCCATTCTGCCATGGCCTCTAGCAGGCAGCTCAGCTTTAGAGAGCTATGAAAGGCAGAAGAGGATTAAGCGGTGAAATGCATACTACAAACAATATTTGATGATATCCAAGTTTTCTAGGAACGCCTATGGCACAGTATGAAAAGCCCTGGGGATGTACAGGGTTTAAGCAGATGAAGAAAGAAGGGCATTTCAAGTAAGCCAGCTAGAATTAGCAAAATACTGAGGGGAAGAGAGAAAAGAAAGATAGATTACTGTTAACAGTGGGCGAGAGACAGTGTTAAGCTTTGGATATATATATATATTTTTTTTTGGAAAGTGGCCAGAGTAGACTGGATAGGAAATTTGTGTTGATAAAGAGTAGCAGAAAATTTTTAGTTTAGAATTATAGGTATAAATCATAGAAAACCTTGAAAGTCAGGATATGACTGTCATTTTGTGAGCAGTGCTCTCTGACTATAAAAAGCAACTTGGAAGGTAGATCTGGACACACTGGACAGGACAGGCCAGAGAATGACCTGAGACAGGGAGACTAGTCAGGAGGCTGCACAATAGGTGATAAGGGGCTGAGCCAGAGACATAGGAGTAGAAATAGGAATTAACTGAAGACACATTTCAAAGGAAATAGTGGGATTTAGTGAGATTCAACAGACTGAAGAAAATGGATGACTCTCAGGCTTTGAGGCCAAAGAGATTAGTGAGAGATTAGTGGTATCATGTTCAGAGAAGAACCTGGGAGAGGGATTTAGTTGGGAGATGGACAATGGATTCTAGTGAAGTGTCCTGGAGGCAATGGGAAGTATGAAATAGAAGCACAGGCAAGAGGTCAAGGATGGGAAAACGAGTATAATCCACACAGTTTTGTCGTAGATAAAGCCATGAAAAGGCTGTGAGCTCTCCAAGAAAAGCAAAGAAAGAATGCTGAAGACCTGAGTTGGGGGAAGATTGCTAACTCTTGCTTAGAGTGAGGAAGGAGGAAGAGGAGTTATGGAAGGAGGCAAAGGAGCAGTGCTGAGGAAAACAGACACACAAGAATGGCGTATGCTATCAAAGGAGGAGAAAGTCTCAAGAAGGAAAGAATTGTCATGTCTAGCAGGTCACCTCCCATGTCAGACTATGTGTATTCCAACCCTATGTCTGTCACTTATTAGATGTCATTGCGAAAGTTCTGTTGTCTTTTTTAGTTTCATCATCTGTAAAATAATGCTAATATATTCTACCTCATAGGGATATTTTGAGGATTACTTGAGAAAAATGTATGGTCCAGTACTTAGCACAGTACTGGTCCTCTTATGAGTGCACCTAGCACTTACAATAAATTAATAGATGTAATTGATAACTTTTTTTTTTTTTTGAGACGGAGTCTTGCTCTGTCACCCGGGCTGGAGTGCAGTGGCCAGATCTCAGCTCACTGCAAGCTCCGCCCCCCGGGTTTGCACCATTCTCCTGCCTCAGCCTCCCGAGTAGCTGGGACCACGGGCGCCCGCCACCACGCCCGGCTAGTTTTTTGTATTTTTTAGTAGAGACGGGGTTTCACCGTGTTAGCCAGGATGGTCTCGATCTCCTGACCTCGTGATCCGCCCGTCTCAGCCTCCCAGAGTGCTGGGATTACAGGCTTGAGCCACCGCGCCCGGCCGTAATTGATAACTTTTAAGGGAAAAATAGAATGATGAGAAGAGGAAAAAAAAAAAAAAAAACGGCAAGAGGTTAAAGAAGGACCAACCCCTGAGAAAAGACAATAGGTATGGAAAACTTACAAGAGATTCCTTGCCCCAAAATGAAAAGAGCTTGCAGATCAGTTGTTAGAAAACGCAATGGGATGAAGTAAAGGCTTTACTTAAGTTTGCTCTATACTGACCAAGGGTTAACCATTGTTACTGCTGTCATGGAAGCTTCCTTAATTAGGATTGGGGCATCTTTTCATTTACACGAGATTATCTGAGATTCCAGGAGAGAAATTAAACAATTGCACAACAACTAAAAGATCCTGTCAAAATACATGGACACAGAAAATGGTGCAGCCACTGTGGAAAACAGTACGGCAGTTCCTCAAAAAATTAAAATACAATTACCATATGATCCATCCATTCCACTTCTGGGTATATATACACAACACAATTTAAAGCAAGGACTTGAACACATATCTGTATACCTATGTTCACAGCAGCATTATTCACAATAGCTAAAATGTGGAAACAATCCAACTGTCCATTGACCTATGAATGGATAAAATTGTGGTATATCTAACAAAATAGTATTGAGCCTTAAGAACAAGGAAATTCTCAGCTTGGGGCCAGTGGTGCAATGGATAACACATCTGACTATGGATCAGAAGAAAAAGGAAATTCTGACACATGCTACCACATGAATGAACCTGAAGACATTGTGCTAAGTGAAATAAACCACACACAAAGGGACAAATATTATATGCCATATGATTTTATATGATAGTCAAATTCATGAAGATAGAAAGAAGAATGGTGGTTGCCAGGAGCTGTAGGGAAGGAAGATAGGGAGTTCGTACTTAATGCGTACAGAGTTTCAGCTGGTGAAGATGAAAAAGTTCTGGAGTGGATGGTGGTGATTGTTGCACGACAATGTGAATGTACTTAATGCCACTGAACTGTACATTTAAACTGGTTAAAATGGTAAATTGTATTCTTTTTAACACAGTAAAAGAATACATATATGTGTAGACAACATAAGACAATATTGTGCAGAGCAAATAAGGTACTGCTGTTTGATAGATAAAATGGTTTGAAAAGTCATTAGAAACAACTTATAAGAGTAACGTTTTAAATGATGAAGTATTTCATACCGACAAAATTAAATACATGATGTAAGTAGAAGTATAAAAATAATGAAACAAACATCAGGGCAGCAACCATCCAGCTTAAAACATACAGCATTACTAATAATACTGAGACCCTTGTTGTATCTCCCTAATGACATCCCTCTCCCTCCTCTCCCTCCTCCACCAGGGGTAACCACCATTCTGAATTTGTATTTATCATTCCTTACACTTTATTAGAATATTATAACATACATATGTTACCAGAAACAATATATTGCTTTTCCACCTAGCATGGTGAGACTCCTCCATGGTGATGTCTGTGACATACTCATTGAGAAATGTTGCTATTGTCTTAACAATTGAAGCTTTTATCATTACGTAGTGACTCTCTTTATTCCTAATAGTGCATTTTGCCTTAAAGTATCTTTTGTCTGGCATTAGTATGTCTACCTTAACTTTTGTTGGTTATTCTTTGCTTATTTATACCCTTTTTACATTGAGTCTTTCTGTGTCTTTGTTTTTTCAGGTGTACCTATACCTATACTTTAACTCACATATTTAAGCCCATTTATTTTTATTGTGATTATTGATATGTACGCATTATTTTCTACCATGCTATTTGTCCACTTTCCTATGTTTTCACCCCTCCTTTCTTGCCTTCTTTTTGACTGATGAAGGGTTTTGCTTGTTTGTGTTGTTTAAAAATTCCTTTTTTCCTCTCTACAGATTTAGTGGTTATATTACTGTTATAATTTTTCTAATACTTTGCAAAGTCTAAAATTAATCATTATTTTATCCTTTTTTTCCTCCAAATAAAATAATATAAATAAAGTAAAAGGTCGTGAAGTCCCACCAACCTAAGACGACTTTAGTTTCTTGTCTTGGAATTTCCCAGCCATGCTGGTGCTGGTGTACATTGAAAACTTAGAACTAGTCCGTGGCTACAAACTCCTGGGGGACTGTGTCTCTCCTGACTAGAAGCAGCAATGGAGACAGGTTTCTTTGTTGCTTACCCCCACCTGTAGGCGGATATTTTCAACCACACCTTCTCATGCTGAGGGTGGAGTCCCTGGGTGGGTCTCAAGTTTAGGTCAGAAGGGGAGTTCTTTAGTCCAGACATTTGCCTTTCGTGAGCCCAATCCTTGGTCTCTACCCACCCTCCCTGGCCATTTATCTCAAAACTTCAAGTTCCTGCCATCTATATTTGCCCAGATGAGCCCTAGGTTCTGCATTTGCCCAGCACTGCGAGTTCCACTTTACTCACCTCATTGGCCACTGGAAGATTTATCTCACTTCACTGTAAGCCCAGCAAGGCAATGTGAAAGGCTTGTACTGAGATTTTTCTGGACTCTAGTTGTTTTGAAGAGGGACAGCTTTTTAGCATATCTAATCTGTCCCTTTCTCTACTAAAAGTAGACAAAAATCTTTTGATCTGTTATTTATTTGTGGAGGGAATTGTATACACTTTATGGATTTTCATGTTTTGTTTCAATTTGTTCTGGAACTTTTTAAGAGAAAATGTACGAATTTTCCGCTTGACAATTAGAGTGGAAAAGAACGTGCAGTTATAAAGAGGGACGCTCATCAAATGGCTGTTTAATGACTATTTTTATGTGGAAATGGCCTAATGTCAATTCACAGAGAGTTCAGAGTAAATTTTGCTACAATTCTTACCCAACTAATAAGAGCTGGACGACATGGAAAGATGTTCATTATATACTTTTGAGTAAATAAGCTGTTTTGTATAATCTTATTTTTTTAGTTACAAACATATATATACTGAAAAATTCTGGAAGGAGACATCCAATATTTTGGGGTGATATCATTAGGGAATTTTTTGCTGACCTCCACTTTTTAAATGAACAAGGCCTGTGTAATTTTTAACTATTTACAAGGCCTGTGTAAAAGATATAACTATTTACAACAAAAAGTAGGGGTTAGCAGACGGCTTTCTAACCTTGGCGTTGTGTAACAATAGAATGCATTTGTCTTGCAGGGTCCCCAAAATTGAATGTCAAACAGAGGCTGGGTGACCTCCTGTCCAGGATTGCTCTTATCGTATGAGTCCAAGTTTTCATCTTAGGCATTTTTTCTCCTGAGAATAGGCCAACCAATCAATGGCTCAGACAGAGAAACCAACATGCATCCCGCCGCAGCTGCCGAAGATGCTGAAGGAGTTTGCCAAAGCCGCCATTCGGGCGCAGCCGCAGGACCTCATCCAGTGGGCAGCCGAGTACGTGCTCCTTTCTCGCCTTCACCCCTTGGAGGACGGCCGGAGAGAGAGGGTCCTGGAAAACCGCAGAGGTTGTCATGGCTGCAGCCAGGGGGTCGGGACTAACTGGCATCATCTTTGTTTTAGCTCTCGCATTGCTTTGATGCTTTAAAATCCACACATAAATATTACATCTAGTCGGGTGAGGTTGGGATGCTTCCCCTAAGCGAGCCAGATTGAACAGTAGGACGCCAGGTCAATAGACCGTGTCCTGGGGGCAAGCAGCAAGAGTTAAGTGACCGCGTCACACCAGCGTATGCACACCCACCTCCTCCCTGCACTCCTTTTCCCAGTCCGGGTGGAAAGAAGGGCTGGGAATCTCCGAAGCTTAACCTGCCTTTCTTCGTTCTCCTGTCTCACCACTAGATGGCAGCAGTGCAGCCGGGGGAGGGACGCGACCGCCCTGGGTGGATGGGGTGGGACCAGTCCAGCTAGTTCACCCCTCTAAGGAGACACTTTCCTCCCCTGTGTTAAAACTCTTACTTGGACCCAACCAAAGACGCTTTGTATCTTGTCTTTGAGGAAATTGTTATTTTCTTTAGTGTTTCTCTGAACGGATTTGTTTTGCCAACATAAAGATGTCTGCACAGTACCCATTGCATTCTGGAGAAAGGCCAAGCAGAGTGATGGGGTACTCAGGCATGGCTGAAAACAGTGTGCCTCAAACACGCGGGCCTTCTTTCAGGAGCGACCTCCAGAGGCTGCTCAGTAGATGGAGCTTACACAACAATCGCTGCGGGCCTGGACTGAAGCAGCTTTGCACAGAAAGCCTCTCAGCTATGAAACTGCTCCTTAGACAAACTTGCCTGCTTGAAACTGGGGAACCAGGACTTGAGACAGGAGCTGGAAGATAACTAGACCTCTCGGACCATTTTCAGGCTATTTTTACTGTTTTATGATTCCCTGCTTAGGAGGGTTTCAGTAGGAAGGGGAGAGTGAGAGAGACGGTTGAGAGAAAGCCAGTGAGTTGGGGAAGGGAAGATGTCCTCAGCCTGAGGTTGTGAGTGGGTGTACTGCGCAGATGGTGTGGAGAGTGTGGACACCTTTGAGAAGACACAAAATGTCATCTAAGAGGGGCCTTTCGGAGTCTCTGGGCCAGTGCTGTGCTCCCAGGCTGGATTAGGATGCAGCTTTTACAACTGGAAGGAAAATAGGCCAGGGGTGCTCATAAAAAGAAACATAAATGGCAGTTGCTTTGCCTAGTAATGAGCCCTGTTTAGTTTTCCACTCTAAATTTTATATATTGCCTCTACGATTGAACTTTAGCATCAGAAGACTAATTTATTTTGGCATAGTCAGATAGACAGACTTTATCTTATACGTTAGTTTCAAACCCATTTTATTGTCCTTGTGCTGCTGTTTTATAAGCAAAATGACATTGCTTAGTATTGTCCCTGACATTTATGCAAGAAGGCATTCACTGTTGTAGCCTGCTCGCTCTCATATTGTATCACGTACTATAATTTTTTAGACATCCATGAAAACTTAGTTTATAGTTTAACCACAATGAAAAAGGAGGGTATGACCTAAGAGCCCCCTCCTTTCTATCCAGACGTGAAAAGCACTGCTCAGATGGTTGTATGTGACTTACTTAAAACCTGTACCATTTTAGAGAATAAAACTCTACGAAGTATTTCCAAGACAAAATACATATTTAATCCATTGCAAGTAAGAATTTCCCTACATATATGTTGTCAACGAAGAAACCTCTTACCAGGCATCGGCAGGACATATACTTATTTGTCCTCTGGTAGGCATGTGTTACAACACAAATTTGCAATCTATGTGTATAACCATGGACCTGATCACTTGCAAATGAAGCTCAATAACCCAAAGAACGAAATCCATGATTACAGCTTTATTTCCATATTGTCTAACCAATTCCACGAGAAGTCCAGAGATGTTGGTGCTGAGTGTTACTCCACCTGGGCAGCACTTCTGTAGAATGAGGTGCTGTGTGTCTCTGTCCCTCCCATTTATACCACCCAAGTCTAGTTATAAAGCCTGAGGCCACATCCCGCTCCTGTTGTCACATTGCACCCACACCCCACCCACCCCAACACTGATCTGTGTGCAGAGATTTCTCATGCACGTTGTTAAATGTGGCCTTAACGTATTTCTTCTGCCCTTCCTGCTGATGACCTCCAAGGGGTGACTGGCAGTTACTGCTTTAGTCCATGTAGCTTTAGCTCTGCCTTGCTATGTGGCTCAGAGACAGGCAATGGTTAGCCCATCATTGTATGGCTTGACCCTAAAATGGACTTTTACTAAATTCCCTCTATATTTATTTACATACTACCTGGATCTGGAGGAAGTAATGGAGGGAAAAAAGCAGGGAGGGACAGAAATTTGTGGCTCATGGATCGTCAATAACCAGCCTTTGATGGAGACAGACGCTACCATACAGCATTGGTGACCCACATGTCAGCGGCTCATGTCTGTTCCCTGCTGCAGGCAGCCTCTTTTCATCTTATGCCAATCCTGAAACAGAACTCAGTACTTGTTCCACAATGCCCCAAAACAAAGTCCACTCCACAAAATATTGAGGAGCAGGCAGATTTTACTAAAAATTTTGAGGGAAGATGGAGAAAGTTTTATTTCAAAGTCACCATATAACTTCAGATTATCTCAAACCTTCTTTGGCTTGTCTTCTCTACTGAGCCTTGCACGGTGCCCTGACAACCCTCTCTCCCTTCTCTCTTAAAGCCCCAAGCCTCACTACCTCCGGCCAGAAACCCTTCCTGATTCACCCCTAGGATACTTCCATCTCTTCCCCTTCCCTCCTTTTTTGTTTCTTCAGAGATGGGGGTCTCACTCTGTCACCCAGTCTGGAGTGTGGTGGCACAATTATAGTTCACTGCAGCCTCAAACTCCTGGGCTCAAGTGCTCTTCCAGCCTTAGCCTCTGGAGTCGCCGGATTACAGGCCCTAGTCACCATTCCTGTGCTGTCTTCCCCTTTGTTTTTAGTTCTCTTCCAACTTCTCTTCCCAAGATTATATATACATATGTAATATACATCTGCATGTATAAAACTCTCAGAGATGACTGAAAAAGAAACCTGAACCCGATATGCTCCAGAGAATTGCATACCCAAACTTTTCTTGGTTCTTCCTCATCCCTAGAGAAGAACAAAGCTTTGTATTCTCTAAGCATTCTCTATGCCCTAAGTGGAGAGTAACACATTCAGGCTTTTCCCATATGTAAGTGAACTAAACACAATGACACATAAAAGCCACTTAACAAAGATTCCTTTCTCTACCTCCTTCCCTCAGAAAAAGGGGGAAGGACTGCTAGAACAGCCAGAGGCCACTGGATATAGGATGCTCCTCCTACTCTCTGACTTTTTTCTTGTAGTTATTTTGAGGCCCTATGTAGAGAGATGCCTCCGGTGAGAGAGCGGTCTGAGCAAGCTGCTTTGTGTAACTGGACAGAACTAACACCTGAGCTGTTAAAGGTCCTGCATTCTCAGGTAAGGGCCCTGCTGCAGCATTGAGGGGAATGTAGCACAGTGTTGAGGCTGGGTGGGTACAGATGAAAGCCCTCTCTTCTCCTGCCAGTCAGCTGACCACTTAGCACCACCCTAAAATACACTAAACCGTGGACTGAAAGTAAACCTTCCCTTGGGGAAATGGGAATAATTTTGAAATAGGCTGTAGGCTGAGTCATTGGTGGGGTCATCCCAGGTTTCCTTGAAGCTGGCAGAATGTACAGGGGTTCAATGCAATGCTAATCTCATCTCTCCAGAAAAGTGCAGGCCCTCAGTCACTCGACAGTGTCTCCCTTACTGATCAAGACCATAATATGATGCCAATCACAGTTTGGGGAAGGGCATATTTCAGCTCCCCAGCTATCCCAGGTCCAGACATAGCTTTTAGCTTTTAGGGAGAGGCTGTGAGCCTCTTCACAGCCACATCATCCTGGCAGCTGCCTGGTGAATGGATGCATGAGGAGGGTCCAGCTTGAGAAAGTTTGTGGTTTGGCCAATTCCCAGGAAATACGGTTGAGCACCACCATACCCTGCTTTATGATCCAGGACAGAGAGGTTAGGGGTGATTTAGGACTGGTGTGGCTAACTACCTTGGTCCCAGAGGCTTAGCATTTCACTAGAATCAGAGGGTCAGGAAAGGTGGTGGAGCACTTCATCAGGGGCATCTGTGCTCTTGTTGCATTGGTGGCCAACAACCAGTCACCTTCCCCCCCTTTATCCACCAAGTACCTTGGCAGTGAACATGACAGAGCTCTAAAGTACCTGGGATCAAGCAACATTAGGTGTCCAGACCAAATCCCCAACAGGTCAGCCACATACTCCATATCATTCCAGGGAAAGCATGAGGGATGCGCTTGAGGTCTAGAGCTAAGAACTCATTGCAATCCGGAAGAAAGAGACCTATGTCTTGTTTTAATTTTACCATTAATTAGTGGTCTGAGGTAAGCCATCTACCCCCTGGTTTTGTTTTCAGGCTGTTCTATCTGTCATGTAAGGAATAAAACAATTTAGGAATACAACAGCAGATAAAAGCATCACCAGAAATTAAAATGTAATATGAATGTATATCTTTTGCATAATTCTGACACCTAAAGTTTAACAATTAATAAATTATATTTCAGCATGCTCTTCACTAGGATTTGCGAAGATAACTGCCACACAGAGCCATCTTGTACCTTCCTAACACCCCTCCCGCCCCTTGCCATGTGCTGGGAGATGTGGACCTGGCCTGGGGGCGGGGTGTTTCTCAGGGCCTTGTCTCAACTTCTCCCACATCTCTGTGTTGTGTCTGTCCCCTGCCCTGCAGGTTGCTGGGAGACTGATCGTCCATGCAGAGGAGCTGGCCCAGATGTGGAAAGTGGTGAATCTTCCAACAGATCTGTTTAATAGTGTGATGAATGTGGGTCGCTTCACAGAGGAGATCGAGTGGCTGAAGTTTTTAGCCCTTGCTTGCAGCGCTCTGGGAGTTGTAAGTTAGCTTGACTGTTTTTTGTTCCTGAGGGGGCAATCTCCCTCCGGGCCTGGAAGGGCAGTGGATCTATACACGTGGTCAACTCTCCAGGGCTGATGATAAACATGCCTCTTCTCGCCTTGTCCTTCTCCTCTCTAAAGCAAAGTCTTTTCTGTGCTCGTCAGGCAGAAGCAGGGGCTGGGAGGGGCAGAGGGAGACACTATCGTCAGGCTCTGGGGAGAGCTGACTACAGTGTAGTTCTTGGATTATTTATGAATATTGCCCTCAGACTTATTTTCACTCCACTCCCTCCATTCACATTCCCAGAGACAGCCAAGAGCCGGCTGCAGAAAAGACTTCCAGACACCTAGAATATATATCAATAGACACTTTTAAAGGGGTACAATCTTATAGAAAACTATGTAATAAACAGAATTGGATGCAAAAGTCAGACATAAGAAAGCAAAAAAAAAGAAAAAGAAAAAAGAGAGAGAGAGAGAGATGAGGCTATTTCTGAATTTAGTCATGACATCTCCATGGATGCAGGATGTTCATACAGATTTATGCCTTTTCCAAATTTGACTTGTTTGATATTGGAAAAGCAGTTTTACTGCTTTGAAGCCAAAGATGCTGAAACCAGTTTATATGTATAGATATTTAAAGCTTGGGTATCTTATATTGGACTTACATTGTTAAACATTGTTAAAATAACTTAAAATGAATCAAAAACATGTTTTTTTAAAAGAATCCCTGAGATACACACAAGTTTGAAAATTATTGAGAAAATAATTGCGTCTGCCAAAACCGAATGGTATGAAAAGGTAGTCTGAATCATTCAGCATATCTAAACATAATCTTGTTCTTCTCAAATATGCTTGGAATACATATTTGACAGTTTTATTTCTGAGAAAACTTAGTGGAAATATTGTAGTCCAACTTTTCCTATAGGTTCCCCTACAGCCTTCACCATAATCATTTCTTTAGAGAGAAGTAAACAAGAGGACATTTGTGGCTCTTTTTTTCTTCATTTTCCTTTATAGCATTTATTACTGAATAAATCACTGTCCTCCAAGGAGGAAAGAAAAGTAAGCAGCAGAGGCCTATGAGTTGTCAATCAGGACTGGGGAAAATCACAAATGGGAAGATAAAAAATGGACATATTTTATTAAATTCTCATAGGGTTACAGATTTTTTCACACCACATTTTGAGACATTTTGGGGTGAAAATATACCTTTAAAATTTTATCTGTAGTTAATTTGGATCTTCTTGGTCTATCTCACCCACAAAGGGTCAAATAAGAAAATAAATAAATTCAATCCAATCCTGAAATTTTAGTCTGATGTGGTAACTGAAACAGCCTAAAGATAAATTTCCCAGTATCTCAGGTTTTTCTTACCACGCTCTCTTCTCCAAGATGGCAATTGAATATAGACGGAAAGAAGTGACTCTAGGACCACAGAGCAGTCAAATGAAGGGTTTCCCACATCCCTCAGTCTTCCCTGGCATCTCTGGTCTCCATGGCAATGCCTGTCTGTCTGGTCACTAGCTGCTTGCAGCTTAAGTTTTTGGTCTCGTCTCTCCCAGACTGGTGAAAGGCTGACAATGCCTCCCCGACCAGCTCATTTCAGTTCTCAATGGTGTTGAGGGCCTCTTTGAGTCTTTGCCAGGGTGTCCTATCTGCTCCCTGGCTCTGGTGGTCTACTTCACAGCCCCTCACCAGTGTGTGATGTGTCTGAGCCCTTCCCATATCCCCATACCTCAGAGTAACAAAGAGTGACTTTGGAAAGTCAGATTCCAACCCTCCCTCTGTTTGGTCCACTGTGTAGATGCGAACTTTCCTCTGATGTACCTGCCTCCCAAACTGGAGAGGGGAAACCATGAGGTGAATTGTATCTTTCTACTTCCCTTCTAAAGCAAGGAGGTGGGATTCAGTGTTCCATGAGGTTCATCTACCTCTGACATCCTGTGATTCTATCTCCACTTCTCTGCTTCCTCTGAGACACCCTCAGGCCTACCTCTGAATAACAGTGAGCTCCTCCAATTCTAAGAGGCCTTGACATGTCTGACTTTGCTCCTCAACATCCCCATGTCAAAGAACCTCTAGAGGTAAAGTCAGCCTGGAGGTTAAGTCTGTAAATAAGGGGTGCCCTATGAAACCAGTAATCAATACCCTTATATTCATTTCTATCATGCTGGACTGTTTCTGGGATCTTAAATGTGGGGCTGGTCAGTGATACGGTGTGAATGTTTGTGTCCTCCCAAAATTCATAAATTGAAATCTAAACTTCCAACATGATGGCCTTAAAAGTAGGGCCTCTGGGAGTTGATTGGGTCACGAGGGTGGAGCCCTCATGAATGGGATTAGTGCCTTTATAAAAGTTGCCCCTCTACCAACTGAGGACACATAGAAAGCATCATTCATGAGGAACAGGCCCTCACCAGAGAGCAAATCTGCTGGCTCCTTGGTCTTGGACTTCCCAGACTCCAAAACTGTGAGCAATAAATTTCTGTTGTTTATAAATTACCCAGTCTAAGGTATTTTGTTATAGCTGAGACTAAGTCAGGGGTCACCATCTGGTGGAGACCTTGCATCCTAGTTAATTCATATATCCTCAGAGGCAAGCCCAGAATTTCTCTTTCCTTTGCAAATTCAACAGCAAGACAGGATCTCTATACCATTCAGAAAAGCTAGTTTGTTCCTTGTAGAAGAGACTAGTAACAAGAATTTTTACTCCAGTAGGTAATAGGTACATTTACTCCATCTTGAGCTCTCTGCGTCTAATGCACATTATTCAGAATGTGATGGCATGCAGACCTGCATTTCTCCTCCCTTCAGCACTCCTTCTTCTGGACTGGCCTATGCCACCTCCTGTTCCACTGAACTGATTATTAAAAAAGAAAGAGATCACGTATGTAGAAAATAATCCTGTTCACTGGAAAGAATGACTTTTTTTAAAGCAAATAATTCACATTTCAAGGCTTTCACCTCTGACTTTGAAAATGAAGCTTGCAAGATGTTNGGGGCCTATCATGGGGAGGGGGGAGGGGGGAGGGATTGCATTGGGAGTTATACCTGATATAAATGATGAATTGAGGGGTGCTGACGTGTTGATGGGTGCAGCACACCAACATGGCACAAGTATACATATGTAACAAACCTGCACGTTATGCACATGTACCCTAGAACTTAAAGTATAATAATAAAAAAAAAAGACATGAACCACCAACAAAGTACTGAGACAAGATATTAAATTTACAGTCACTAAAAAAAAAAAAGAAAAGATTATGTCTGTGAAGCAGATCCCAAAAAAATATTGTGCAAGAGAATGAAGATCTGTTTACTTTAGATTTATGTCAGTTTACCAAATAGCTCCAGTCCAAAGAGTTATTTATCCACTCATCCATTTATTAAATCTTTAAAAATACTTAAAAATCTTATGAGGCAATAGAATTTGAAGGTTTGTTGTTTGAATAATCAATAAAAGATGATGTGTAGGGCTGATAGCCCCTATATTAGTTTGTTAGGGCTGCCATGACTTGGTGGCTTGAACAACAGAAATTTGTTGTCTCTCAGTTCTGGAGGACAGAAGTTCTGGGAACAAGCTGTCAGCAGGATTGCTTTCTTCTGAGGTGTTTCTCCTTCTCTTAAAAATGGCCAGCTTCTCGAACTGTGTCCCTCTGTGCCTGCATGTCTGGTGGCTCTCTCTTTATGTCCTCACTCCTGTTCTTATAGAGACACCCTACTGACTTCATTTTAACTTATCTTTTTGAAGGTCGTATGTTCAAATACAATCGCATTCTCCAGTTCTGGGGTTAAGGCTTTGATATATGAATTTTAGGGGGAACAATTCAGCCCATACCAGCACCCCATGGGAGAGGGCAACAGAACAAAGCATTAGGGGTGCAGAGGGTTGTTTTTGTTTGCTTGTTTGTTTTTTTACAGAAACGGGTGAGCTGTGGGTAGAAATTATAAAGTTCAGAGTGTGCTCGCAAATCTACCCCAAACCATTCTCCCACTCACATGCATGACTTACCATCCTCCCAGACAGCCTCGTGTATACTAGTTAGCCCATGCCTGCCCTCCCACCCGCTCTGAATTAAGTGGAAGTGCCTAGAAGATGCAGTGTTTCACAGCGATTTCCATGAGAGGACCCCCAGGGGCAGGGGAGAGGAAAGGAAGGTGGCCTGCCTCAAACTCAATTTTTTTTGACATCATGTGGTTTATTGAAAATTTTGTTTCAGAAAATAACAATGCTTATTAAATGTAAAGAAACAAATTTTAAATATTAACTCAATTAAAATTAATAATTATTACAAATTATGTTTAAATTACTTGCCATCAATTCAAACTATCACTCAAGGAAGAGTTTATTCACATCCTCAGTACCTCAGTACCTCCTGACATAGATTACACTCCTGGGCTTAATTTTTTTAGAATGAATTAGTGACATTTGAATGTAAAATTTCAAGCTTTCTAGAATCTTAAATTGTTCCCACTTCATTTTATAAGAGGAATATTTTGTTTTCTTTCTTGTATCTCAACGGATCTCAGGAATACTGCCTGGAAGAGTAACTTTCTCCTCATTTTATCTAACTTTTATAGACTATTACCAAAACTCTCAAGATAGTGTGTGAGGTCTTATCATGTGACCATAATGGTGGGTTGCCCCGGATCCCGTTCAGCACCTTCCAGTTTCTCTACACATATATTGCCGAAGTGGATGGGGAGATCTCTGCATCACACGTCAGCAGGATGCTAAACTACATTGAACAGGAAGTGTAAGTTAACTTTCGCCAATTGGAGGTGAAAGAATACCAGGAAAACAAATCTACCAGGCCAAGATAGTGAGATTATTGTATTATACTGCTCTGGAAACAGAAAAGTATTGTGAGAAACATGAAATATGGATCTGAAAGAAAAGGGGAAAGGGAAGGAGAAGAGGAAGGAAAAGAATGATATAGGACAACAATTCTTTAAGTCCTTCTGAGACTAGCAGTAGCGGCAGCAGCACCTGAGAACATGTTAGAAATGCAGAATCTCAGGCTATACCCTGGACCTATGGAATCATAAACTCTAGGGACGGAGCCCAGGAATCTGTGTCTTTATAAGCCCCCCAGTAACTCTGACTCACGCTTAGCTATGACCAGTGGAACCGAAGTGGAGGAGAAGAAGGAGGAGGAGAAGCAGGGTTAAAAGAAAAAGAGGGCCGGGCATGGTGGCTCACACCTGTAACCCTAGGGATGGCTTGAGCTCAGGAATTCAAGACCAGCCTGGGCAATATGGTGAAAACCCATCTTTACTAAAAATACAAAAATTAGCTGAGCACGGTGGTGTGTGCCTGCACCAGTTAATTGGGAGAATGGCTTGAGCCCAGGAGGCAGAGGTTGCAGTGAGCCGGGATTGCACCAGTTACTCCAGCCTGAATGACGGAGCCAGACCCTGTCTCAGAAAACACACACACACACACACACACACACACACACACACACACACACACACACAGAAAAAGGAGCAACAGCAGAATTAATGTGAAATGAGAGAGTTGTTTGTATATTGTCTTTCTAAGATTAATTGTCAATGAACTAACTGCAGATATACCTTTTTCCAAACAGAATTGGTCCTGATGGTATAATCACGGTGAATGACTTTACCCAAAACCCCAGGGTTCGGCTGGAGTAACAGCACAATTTTGGCAATTTTAAAGGAAGATACAGGGACGATTGTACTTCAGAATGACTGAAACCCATATACATTACTACCCAAACCTCAAATTTTCTTGTACAGCACTGGTACACACTATTAATAAACAATTAAACATATGAACATCAGAAATGTGTGGAATTAAAGATGTTGAAATTGTGGAACAAAAACACCTTCCATTACAGGAGATTAGTATTCTTCCCACGTGGACCACTGAGTAAAGTGCTGACAAAGCATGGATAGAAAAGCATCTTCAATCCAAAGCCAGGACTGTCAGACGTTAAAAATAGTACGTTAACCAGACCACCAGTGTTGTGTTCTGTGATTTGGTTAGGCATAATTTAGATAGTGCCTTTTACATGGTCAATTTGAAGTTCTTTACCAGTTTATCTCTCCATTTGTTGGTTACTGTGCTAGTCAATCATTCATCCTCTCCACTCCATCAATATTATTGAGGTTTAGCGATGGCCAGGAATAGGGTTGCCAGAAAAAAAAGAAACAGGGCACCAGTTAAATTTGAATCTCAGACAAAACAACAAATATGTTTTTGTTTGGTTTTTGCTAAAACCTGGCAACATTCTAGGAACTATGGCTGGCTGTGAGCACCATACAAATAAATAATATCAGAATTACACTTCAAGGAGCTCACAGTCTAACACTAAGATAAGGACATGAACATAAATCCCTTTTCATTGCAAATGGGCCTTGGAGAAGAACTAACAGTATCCCAGAAAGTGTCAATGTTCAACGGGATATTTCTGGAAACCATATTACAGATTCATGGAACGCCACTAGAGAAAATCCCCTACCTGAGCCTTAAAAGACCTTCTGACAAGTCTTAAAGATTTTCCTTTCTGAAGGACAGATGAGATTAACAGGCTGGGATTATTGGTTCTTAATATCAGGGTGTGTCAAGGTCGCTGGGTCAGTCCCTTCTTATTGTACATACTATTCCCCTCTTAAAAGTCTTGCTTTTTTGCTCAAAAATCTATGTTATGGTACTATGCATATATCTCTCAACATCAATTGAGGAGAAATGTGTCTATTAGTGTCTAAAGGTAAGAGAGATTGTAATGGATGGGGCAATGCTTGCTCTAAGCTATTGATATTGCTATGCCACCAATGGGATGTTCCATGGTCCTTGATTTCTGGACTCGAGTGAAACAATAAAAGGGACTTAAACAGAATTCTTCCCCCCACAGCACTGGGCTGCACCTGCAGAGATGGGCAACAACTAATTCCATACCTGCTGTCTGCCTTCCTAGCCAAAGGCCGCTCATTTCTTTTTTTTTTTTTTTTAACTATAAGTCTAGGGTACATGTGCACCAATGTGCACGTTGTTACATATGTATCATGTGAGTCGGCCCCTCATTTCTATCTGCTCTGGCAACCTAAGGCTGTTTTTGAGAAGGCTGAAAGCACTTACAGGGGTGGAAACCTGGCCACTGTAATTAATCAGGATTCGATGAATGGAGTGAAATCCGCTTTGAACCTGCCGTCAGATTCTTGGTGTCTCTCAGTTTCTCTTTCACTGTGGCCAATAACTGGAATATGGTCTTGTCTTCAAATAGGAATAAAGGGGGACAGACAGACCCCATTTGAAAGACATTTAAAAATAAACAATTAGGTTCATACATGTAACAAAAGAAGGAGTCCTTTGTACATTTGGGAACGCAGTTGAAATCAGAAAACCTTAGTCTTGTTAGCTTCAAATAATCCCCCAAGGAGTGAGGCTAAGAAATTCCAAATGATTCAAAAGTGTGTAACTAGGACACAGACATGAAGTTAATTGGATGCTGTAGCTATCGGTGCTTACTGAGACTAAGGGCACAATTGGCGATACCATTGTTGCATCTGCCAGTGCTCATCTTTTGCAGCCACACTTGGTGTGCGCCATCTTCTCCTCCTGCCCTGGTTCACTGGGGCAATGGGCTTTGCTCTAGCTATTGATATTGCTATGCCACAGCTGTCACTAGGGATCCACAGTACCTACAAGCACATCTTGCCAAATCAAACCGTGTCACCCCAAGGATGGAAAACAGCTTTGTGCTTTGCCCTCTACCTGGGCTATGCTGTATTAACAATATTACAAATACTGTATTAATGATAATAGCCAACATTTATTAAGCACTTACCATATGTAAGCCACTGTGTATAGTGCTTTATACATTCTCTAATTTTCCTTACAATATGATCTTATGAAGTCAGTGTCATTATCTCTAAGAAACAATCTTAGAAAAGTTGTTCAATGTCACTGATGAGAAATAATTTGAATCCAGATCTGTCTGACTCCAAATCTATGATGCCTTATATATATCCTCAGGGCCTGTCTAGGTATGGGATTCCTCCCACCACCCCCCCCCCCACCTGAAATAATCCCTGAGACAGAGATTTACATGCAAATAGTTTATTTAGGAGGTGATCCCAGGAACAGTGGAACAGGGATAGGAAGAGTAAGATATTGTAGTGATGGGAAGAAAGCTAATAAATGGTGTGTTATCTAGCCAGTTACCTCTATACCCCAATACTGCTGGGGAACTCCGGGAGACAACATAGAACACATCTCAGAGTTATCCCAATCGAAGGGGAGGAAGCTCTTCATCCATCACTGGATAATCCTCACCTGTCATTGACTGAGGGCTTCTTCCAGGGGAATTAATGTTCTGCCTTTCCAGCTTGCCTCAGCTTGTTCCTTTTGCTCCAGAAAAAAAGGCTCTAGGCTAGGAAGTCATAGATGTTCACAATAACAAGCCACCCGCATCTGCTACACTGCCTTACAAATATTTTAATAAAACAAAATTTTAACATTTTAATCATTATTAATGTTTCTCTCTTTGGGTCAGGCACAAGTCTTCAGAGTCTGCAGGGCAATAAGTGACTGTCATTGTGCTGTATTAAAGTTCACATCTGACCCACAAACATGGCACATTTTCCCCAACCATTTCTTCCTTGTGATCAGATAATTCCAAAGGGAGTCCCTTGATTCTTGCTGCCAACAGATCCTTGTCAGACCCATCCTACTGGCTTTCCTATCATAATGAACAATATCTACAGAGTCCTGCATGACCCCAGTTAAACTGTCAAATGAAGGCACTTGTAACATATGGTTTGCATTTCTCCTTTAAAACAAATTTTAGGAAGCAATAAAATCAGGATTTTATAAAGCAAAACAGTGGGCTCTTTCTTTCCTAAATTAAGCTATTTTGATTAAAGTGAAGACTGCAGATACAAAAGCTTCAGTGGGAAATGCAAAGATTATGGCTCAATTCCATTTTCTCTATGCTCCATGCCTTTCCTCTCCTTGATGCTATTCCATCAGGGACCTACCATCCCTAGTTAACCAACCACTTCCAGGACCACCAGGGCCCTGCAACAGAAGGAGCTGGACACCCCAGTGTGGAAGGCTGGTTTTGAATTAGGTTAATATAGGAATCTTAACCTGAAATCCTTGGAGAGGCTCCTGAATGCCTCTGATAACATTATATATAAAACTATGTTTCCAAAATGCGCTCTTTAGCATTTTCTGAAGAAAAAATTATAAAGCTTTGAGCAACTTCTCAAATTTGTATATTATCTCAAAAGGCCAAGAACCTTTGGTTTCAAAATAGCCCCAGAGAGCACTAAATGGCTTGAGGAGAGGCAATAACACAGTCTCTCAGATCCTTCCAAGCAAAACTGAGCTCACGCTCCCAACGTGTGACTTTTATCCATAGCCTCTTAACTTTTGAATCTTAGGTCCTGGCCATAAATCTGTGTTTTAGTTTAGATCTTCATGTACTTTCAACTTTGGTCATTTCCTATAAACTGGAACATGGTCAAACCTAAACAGAGACTTTCACACTTCAGAGGTGAGCCAATTGGCAAAGTCATTGGTCCAACGTGCTGAATTATGAAAGACTGGATAGACAAGCAGAGCTGTGTATCCATGATACTAGAGGGACTAAACCTCTGGACCAAACTCAAAGGGCTAGTCCTGGATAATCCTGAGCCTCGGACATTCAAGTAGCTGTCAGCCCCAACGCACCAAAGCAGTCCAAACAATGGTTGATTCATTGGTTTATTCAACAAATAATTAAGAAATTCCTACGAGTGCAAGGGATTGTGCTAGGCACTGGGGATACTGCTTTGAACAAGGTGAGGTCCCTGCTTTCATAGAGATTAAATTCTACTTAGGAAGACAGACATTACATAACTAAACACAAGTTGCATAACTAAACACAAGTTACATTACATAACTAGACACAAGTTTATAATTGTGAGAAACGATGCTACTACATAGTAGCATGGGGCACACAGATAGTTTGCAGGGGCAAGATAGAGAGGCTTTCTTGAGAAATTAATTTCAGAGCCAAGTTCGGAAGCCACAGGCAACTCAGAAAGGTGTATTTGCAGCCCACATGTCTTTGCCACGCTCCAGACTCAACTATCTGGTAGCCAACTTGACATCTTTTCTTGGATGATTCCAAAGTAATCCCTAACTTAACATATCCAAAATGACTTTTCTGGTTTGTATTTTTTTCATAATAAAATGTTGGAGAGAAATGAGTTCATAAGCTTCCTTCCTAAGTGCGGATCTCTCCCACCACCTGCCAAGATACAAAACCCAGAAACCAGGGTCAACAAATACCTCCCCACTGCCTTACTTTCCAACTCTGTCAGCAAGTGCTCTCCATTTTACCTCCTATGCATCTCTCAAATATGTCCTCTTCACCTTCCCTCACCACCACCTGCCTTAGGTTCCCTCATCCCCTCCCAGCTACCAATATATTTCATCTGGACTTCCTATCAATCTGGTCCTCACAGGAAACAGAAGACAATCTAGAGTTTTGAAGATAATTAAAAGTTTACAGAATGGACAAGGAAAACAACAAGGGGTTGAGGCACCCAGGGACTAGCAAACCATTATCACCCCTAAGACTGAAGGGACAAAGGGAAGGACATGTTTTATTAGAGTGTGAGAGGACTGGAGCTCCAGGGGCTCCCCTGATGATGCAGAGGGCCAGTGCATCAGCCATATGGTGCTGAGATAGGAAGAATATCCTATTCTCTCCCTCTTCTATTGACTAAACAGAACCTGAAGCTGGAGGGCATGTCTGACTGATGTCAGTCCAAGGAGAGGGCAGAGAACGGATGCAGGAGGAGAGAACTTGTTTACACCCATACTTGCCTTTTCCCCAAGCAGCCTCTATGCTAGTGATTAGCAAACTTCTTCTGTAAAGGCCCAGACAGTAAATATTTTAGGTTTGGCAGGCTAGATGGTCTCTATCACAAATACTTAACTTTGGCAGTTACAGCACAGATAATGTATAAACACATTAGTGTGACTCTGTTCCAACAAAACTTTACAACACAGATGATTTTCAGGTAAGTTTTCACATCACAAAATATCATTCTTTTGACTTAAAAAAAAAAAAACTACTTGGAAATGCAAAAACTGTTCTCAGGCTGTATCCAAGAATGGCAGACTGAATTTCACCAGGGACTGTAGATTTCGGATTCCTGCTCTACACTACAGCCACGGGTCTTTGTAAAACCCCAGTCAGTTCACTGTGGCCCCTGCCTGAACTTTTACGTATTCCCAATGGCCTTAGGATAATAAGCCAAATCGTGTAGCCTATGAGGACTGCATAGTCTGGCCCTACATACATTTCCATCCCCACTGTCTATACTTCAGCAGCAAGAGCCTCTCTGGGTTTCTCTTTCTCAACATCATGCTGTCTCCACATCTTTACAATACTCTGCTCTCCATCCTCTATCTAGTTTATTTGCAGATCTCAGCTCACTGCAACATTATTTATAATAGCAAATAACAAAATTAAACAGGGGTGGGGCATAACATTCCCAACACTAGGGAAATGAATCATGGAACACCAGGCAGCCATTTTATAACTGTAGATTAATGAGAAACAATATTGATTAGATATTAAAACACTCATGTTAAAGTAATATCTATTATTTCATATTGCTGTAATACATTTATACATATATACGTAGGTGGAAAAAATCTTGAAGGGAATGCACCAAGCTGTTCAGAGTGATAACTCATGGGCAATGAGGTTATGGGTTATTTTTCCTTTCTGCTGATCTCTGTTTTCTAAAATAAATATGTATCAAGAAAAATCAAGATGAATTTTTAAAAATCAACTTAACTAAAAAAAAACCCCTGAATTTCAGGTGAATATGTTAGAAAGTTATGAAGTTACATGAGGGCTGGGGAAGGAAGGGAGAGGTTTTCACAGTTTGATCTAATTCAAAACTAAATCTGTGAAATACTCAAGTTTCCTAAAATCACTCAGGATAAGTGTGTGATATATTGGTGGACATATTTTAGTTCCTGGGCTTTGACATTAATGGTAACAGACTTTTAAAGGGTAGCTCTTTTCTCCATTAAAAAGAAATGAGGCTGGGCGTGGTGGCTAACCACTGTAATTCCAGCACTTTGGGAGGCCAAGGCGGGCAAATCACCTGAGGTCAAGAGTTCGAGACCAGCCTAGCCAACATGGCAAAACGCTTTCTCCACTAAAAATACAAAAATTAGCCGCGCGTGGTGGCGTGCACCTGTAATACCAGCTACTAGGGAGGCTGAGGCAGGAGAATCGCTGGAACCCAGGAGGCAGAGGTTGCAGTGAACTGAGATTGCGCCACTGCCCTCCTGCCTGGGTGACAGTTGAAACGGAATAAACTGAGTTATCTCTCTTCAATTCGATTTAAATCATTAACCCCAAACCCAATGCCTTAAAAACCAATGACTAAAATCCTCATTAAACTGAGTGCACATGCCAATACTAAGAATGCTGTGTCACTCTTCATCAAAAGTAATTACCTCAACACAAGAGGAGACAAGTACGCATGGAAGTAAACCCCAAATCCCAACTAACGAACATCTGAGATCAGTGGCCACAGGGAATAATTCTGAAATTGCCATTACACTTAGGCAAAGGTAACAACCCGGAGGTCTTATTTTTATAGAATATCAAGAACAAAATCATCCAAAAGGCACACGATGCCAAAATAAAAATAAAGAGCGAAAACCCAAAAAGTCGCGCGCAATTTCTTCTGAAATTCACTATCCGCCTCCTACCCCTGTCCCTTCCTCTGGTGCTGGCGGGTTCTCGCCCCTGTTTCCCCCACCGCAAGCCCTGGAACCGCACCGCTTAACTCTTTTCTTAGCGACCCCGCCCCGGCCCCGCCCCAGCCAGGCCTAGGCCCCGCCCCGTTCGCCGTCTATTGGCTTCTCCTACCCCCTGCCGGTGGGTGACGAGCCGGGAAGCCGGCGGGATCTATTGCGCACGCCCAAGGCGCTGGGCCTGGAGCAGGAGAAAGGGAGTGGATGCGGGTCGCAGACTATGAAGCGCGGCGTTCGGCGGGATCCTTTCCGGAAGCGGAAGTTCGGCAGGCGGGCCAAGAAGGTCCGGGAGCCCACGGCGGTTAATTCTTTTTACCGTGAGGTTTCACTTCCTTCGGTCTGGGCTTCTCTGAGGCTGCGAGAGATGGTCAGGTCCGGATCTCGACCGGGCCAGGTGAGGGCTGAGGACCTGAGGAGTCCACTGTGGGGATGGCTCGAGGGACAGGGGGGTTTACGGGCCAGGGACTTGTAAAACTGCTCGAAAAAAGACAAAGACAATGAGGCGACATTAAAGTGCTGGGACAGAGGTGCAAGGAACACCTAATCTTCCCGTCGTAACACACCCGCTTGGTCTCTCGATGTGTTTCTGTTTAAATCATCGTAGCCCGCCGACTTTGGGGTAAGACCGGGGTTCGAGTCCCAGCCTTCGCCGCTGGCTCGAGTGACTTAAGCTTTCCTAGCTTCAGTCACCTGCAGATTGAGAGTCTACTAGTTTTTACTTCTCAGAACTTTCTATTCCTTAGCTGCAAAATAGGCAGAAATAAGCATAAAATCCTGTCTCAAAAAATTGAGAAGGTTAAATCAGAGAACCCGGTAAAAACATCGATCACACAGTTGGTAGACATACAACATTTAGTTCCCTTAAAAACTCGTAGTTTGCCACCATCTTAATGATAACAGCAGTTAACATTTAGATAGGACTTATGTGGTAGATACTACTCTAAGTTATGTATTACATAAAATAACTCATTTCATAGTCACAATATCCTTATGAGGTAAGTACTATTATCCCTATTTTATATATGAGGAAATCGAGGGCTGGAGGGTTCAAATAACGTAGCAGTTACACAGCTGTGGAAACAAGAATCAGACTCACAAAGCTGATGCCAGAGTCCATTCTTCTTTTAAACTTTTACTTAGTAGATGTGTGACTTTGAACAAACTTTTCTGAAGTTTAGGTTCCCACCTCACAGAAATAATGACAACTCACAGGGTATGGATTAAGTGGAAATGAAAGACCTTACTAGTACACTCCAAGTCGTTCTACAAAGGCAGTTTTATCTTGTACTTGTTGGTAGGAGAGATGACTACTAAGAAATGCTTGTATGTTTCTCAAATAGCAAAATTAAAAGTTTAGTGATAATAACCCATTAGAAGTAAGTGTAAAATAAAGCAAACTGATTCTCCTGTATTGTGATTAGGACACTCCTTTTGGAGAGCAGCTTTGCAGTTTGTACCAAGGGTTATTAAATTACTAATAACCTTTCACCAAATAATTTTCCTTTTAATCCGAAATATGAAAAGGCTGTTTTCAATAGATAGGCTTATTCCAGGTTTGTTTTCTTAATTGTGAAAAATAGGAAGCAAACCAAGACCATGTTATATTACTTCCACTGAAAGAAATACTATACAACCATTAAAAATTTCTGAATATGAAAAAGATTTAAAAGTAGAAAACACAGGATTTAAAATTGCAAATATCTAGTTATTATGACTAAGTAAAAAATGCATATAAAAAAAGATTGGAAGCCTCGATAGCAAAGAACACATCTAGTACCTAGATCTTGGTTTCCAAGTACCACTGTCCACTAAGGAGTCCTGGCTTTTTGGAGAAATGACCAACTCCAGGGCTGAGCAGGGGAATTATAAGAAGAACGTGGATACATCAAACTAAAAAGCTTCTGCACAGTACAGGAAATGATTAATGGAGGGAAAAGGCAGTCTACAGAATGGGAGAAAATATTTCCAAGCCATGTGTCTGATAAATAATCCAAAATACATATAAGGAATTTCTATAACTCAAAAGCAGAACAACACATAACCTAGTTAAAAAATGAAAAAAGGATTTGAATAGACATTTCTCCAAAGAAGATGTACAGATGGCCAACAGGTATATGAAAAGATGCTCAACATCACTAATCATCAAGGAAATGCAAATTAAAACCACAATGAGCCATCACCTAACACCTGTTAGGATGACTTATTAAAAAAACAAAAACAAGTATTGGCAAGGATTTGGAAGAATTGGAATCCTTGTACACTGTCAATGGGAATGTAAAATGCTATAGCCGCTTTGGAAAACAATATGGAGATTCCTCACCAAATTAAAAATAGAACTATATCACCCAGCAATTCTACTTCTGGGAATTTATCCAAAAGAATTGAAATCAGGATATAGAAGAGATATTTGCACTCTCGTGTTCATTGCAGCACTATTCACAATAGCCAAAATGTGGGAACAGCCCAAAAGTCTATCTACAGATGAATAGATAAAGAAAATATGGTATATACATACAATGGACTATTATTCAACCTTTAAAAAGAAGGAACTAGCTGTCATATGCACCAACAGAGACGAACCTTGAAGACATTATGCTAAGTGAAATAAGCTAGTCACAGAAGGACAAATATTGCATGATTTTACTTATATAAAGTATCTAAAATAGTTAAAACTCATAGAAACAGAATGTAAGCGTGGATTGGGCATGAACCAGAGGGATTTTTGTTTTTTTTGTTTTTTTT